>NC_057794.1:290459976-290697434 GCF_018294505.1 Triticum aestivum | reverse complement strand
AGCCGCCCGCGCCGCGCCCCTCTGCTCCCTCGTCGCGCGCCGCCTCGCCTCGCTGCCGCCTCTTCTGCTCGTCGCCACCGCCCCGCGCCGCCCTGCCTCACCGCGCTCGCCGGAACTGCCTCGCCTCGCTCGCCGGAGAACGCCTCCGCCGCTGGTTTTCCGCCGTAAACCGCCCCGAACCGGTATAAACCGCCCCCGGTCCGGTTTATTTTATATTTTATAGGTTTTCTCTGGTTTTCTTTTAAAACCGGTTTTTGTTTAGGTTTATTATTTAGAGAACGTTCGCTAGTTAGGTATAGAAAACGAACGTTCGCCCTTTAGTTTTTTTTTCTTTTTCTGTTATTTTCGGCCAGGGACCTATTTGTGATAGTTTTTCTTACAAATTAGTCCCTCGGTTTCAAACGACCATAACTTTTTACTCGTTAGTCCAAATTCAACAAAACCAACGCCCACATCTTCGTTATGATCCCCTCTATCAGGATAAACAACTTAAACATGTTTTGAAAAGTTTAAAATTTGAATTAGATCAGATTTGAATTCAAACTTCGTTTGATCATAACTTGAGTTTCGTAGCTCCGTTTGAGTTGATTCTTTTTGCAAATCGAAGCTCCTGACCTAAAATTTATGATAAGGCCAAATTCATATAATTTTGGTGCTGTTAGAAATTGTTTTATGTTGCAAGAGTTATTTGCTTGGTTTTGATGTTTTCTGAATTGTCTTCTTCGATCTTTCTGATACTTTGAGTGATTGCTTATGTGTGGTTACTATTGCTTGCTTACGATAGATTGACCGGAGTGTGATGAGTAGAACTATCAAGAGTTTTGAGTGCGAATCATCTTCATCAACATTGCAGGCAAGTTCACACTTTGATCATATCCCTTTCATACCCAGTTTTTATGCATTAGTTTCACCCTCAAACATTGCATGAGTAGGATTGATAACATGTGGGTATTGGGAAGTAGTTGATGAGGTAGTACCTATTACCTGTTTATTATCTAACCCTTGGGAGTTACTATTACGTTATGCTTACTTTGCCATGCTATGCTCGTAGACGTGGATTGGGTTTGAGAGTATTCATGACAGATGTGAGATTGTTAATTAAAGGTTTACTTAAGGTGGCAACTTAAACACACATCTGGGTGGATTGAGGCACCGGGTTATTCCAGGATTGCCTGTCTAAGCACCTGGGTAGACCAGGATTGCCTGTTTTTTTTTTTGGACCGCCACCCAGGCTCAAAGGGATCATGAGATTTTTCATACTGGAAACTTCCGTGTGCAGCCACAAGCTATTATGGGCTCTAGCATAGTTGACTAAGTCGTGCGAACTCTTACAGTGGTAGACTAGCAGATGTAGGGGATGTAGGTGGTATGGTCTACCCGATCGTAAGGTGCTAGCGCTTCTGAAAGACTATGTCTCGGTCATCCGTCTTCTCAAACACCGTGTAGTGCAAGAAACCAAACGGAGGCGATCGCGTCTTGTGGGGAAAAGTGCGCAAACATGTGCAGAGTGTATAAACTAATCATGATTAGTCGTGTCCCCGGTTATGGACGTCTTGAGTATCTAGTACCTGGATTATCATGTGAATCTCATCATGTTACTTTAAATGAATATTGTTGGGTTTTAATGATGTTATTTAATTGGGATTGAGAATGCTGTCAACCATTCTCAATGTTCAACAACCACCATGATAGTTAAATAAAATATATTCCTTTGTAGTAGGGAAAAATTGGCTTTTTGCAAAAACTTTATAACCATAGAGCTTTTCCACCAGCCAGATATGCATGTAGTGATAGCCATTGTTCATCATTCTCTATGGTGTGAATTTGCCAGTACATTCAATGTACTGACCCTCTATGGCTGCAACGTCTCATGTTGCAGGATTTCTTACGACGAGTAAGTGATACGTTAGGGTTACGATTTCTACACTCAACTTTGCCGTTGGTGTTGATGGGAATCCACAACCTTGTTACTTCCGCTATTTTGGATTGAGGTAATAGTATTCGGGTCGGGTCGCTACAGCGCCGAAGGAGGCGGTAAAGGGGTAGGGCCTTTTCTCCTAATCGGGAGATAAAGCGGCTTAGAGCCGCCACGCATCCGGTTAATTTTTGTATTTGTTTGAGGTCCTTCGGGATATCCAATTGTGACAGAGCTCGGATCTTGGCTGGATTTGCTTCAATTCCTCTACTGGATACAATGAAGCCCAAGAGCTTTTCGTCTGGAATGCTGAAAACGCATTTTTCCTGGTTGAGCTTGATGTCGTATGTTCGGAGGTTATCGAATGTTAGCCTCAAGTCGTCTACTAGAGATTCGACATGTCTTGTTTTAACGACCACATCATCTACGTATGACTCCACTGTTTTGCCGATCTGGTTTGCCAGACATGTCTGAATCATGCGTTGATATGCCGGCGTTTTTGAGCCCGAAGGGCATTGTGTTGAAGGGGAATGGGTTGTATGGTGTGATGAATGTCGTTGCGGCTTGGTCTGACTCTGCCATCTTTATTTGATGGTAGCCGGAGTATGCGTCGAGGAAACACAATGAATCGTGTCCTGCGGTAGCGTCGATAATTTGATCGATGCGGGGGAGAGGGAAGGGATCCTTTGGGCAAGCCTTGTTAAGGTCTTTGAAATCAACGCACGGGCGCCAGGATTTGTCCTTCTTTGGTACCATCACCAGATTTGCTAGCCAGTCCGGATGTTTGATATCTTTGATGAATCCGGCCTCCAATAGCTTGGCTAGTTCCTCTCCCATGGCCTGTCTCTTAGGTTCGGAAAAACGCCAAAGAGCCTGTTTGACTAGCTTGAATCCTTTTAGGATATTTAAGCTGTGATCGGCCAGCCTGCGTGGGATTCCTAGCATGTCTGAAGGGTGCCAGGCAAAAATGTCCCAGTTCTCTCGTAGGAACTCTCGTAGTGCGGCGTCTACATCAGGGTTTAACTGTGCCCCAATGGAAGCTGTTTTATTGGGGTCCGTTGGATGGACCTGGAATTTGACTATTTCGTCTGCCGGTTTAAAGGAGGTGGACTTGGATCTTTTATCGAGTATCACATCGTCCCTATTCACCGTGGAGCGCAGCGTAGTCAGTTCCTCAGCCGCTAGGGCTTCGGATAGTGCCTCGAGGGCCAGTGCGGCTGTCTTGTTTCCGGCGCGGAGTGCTATGTCCGGATCACTAACGAGAGTGATGATTCCGTTAGGCCCGGGCATCTTGAGCTTCATGTACCCGTAATGGGGTATTGCTTGGAAGACTGTAAACGCTTCCCACCCTAGCAAAGCATGATATCCGCTACTGAACGGGGCCACCTGGAACGTGACCTCTTCGGACCTGTAATTATCCGGCGTGCTGAACACCACATCTAGTGTGATTTTCCCTGTACAGCGCGCTTCCCGACTTGGGATTATTCCTTTAAAGGTTGTGCTGCTTCGCTCAATGCGGTTCCAGTCTATTTCCATTTTTTGAAGGGTTTCCTCATAAATGAGGTTCAATCCGCTGCCGCCATCCATGAGTACCTTGGTAAGACGAAAGCCGTCCACTATTGGACTGAGGACCAATGCGGCTGGTGCTCGGGCTGTTCGGAATTTAGGTTCGTCACTGGCGTTAAAAGTGATAGCCGTGTCACTCCATGGGTTTATTGTTGCTACTTGGTAGACTTCGGCAAGGCCGCGGAGTGTTCTTTTTCGCATATTATTTGATGTGAAAGTCTCAAAGACTGTTAATACCGTACTGGTTTCTCTGGGGTGGCTTTCTGTGGCTTCTGGAATTAGAACATCTTCGCCAATTTTTGCCACCTGCCGGAGTATCCAACATGCTCTAAGGCTGTGAGTTGGTGTGGCGCCCTCTGCACTGTGAATTTTACAGGGTCCATCAAGCCATCCTTCCAGTACGGTTCCGTGCCCTGTAGAGGGCTTTTGCTTTTTGGTATTGAACCCGGGTGTCTGACGATGATGCACCCTTTTATTTCGGACCGGGTTTGTATTCAAGGCCGGATTGTCCCAAAATTTTGTTTCGGTTTTCCAGGTGCTTTCCATCGCATAGTACTTTTGTACTATGGACGCCAAGTCAGCAAAGCGTGTAATATCACGGCGATTATGGCGTTGAGGATTCCCTTGTCCGTGCAATTATTGCAGAAGAATGAAATTGCATCTTCCTCGCGGCAGTCCTTTATCCTGTTCATAACCAGGAGGAATCTGGCCTAGTAATGATGTACTGTTTCTTTGGGCTCTTGCCTAATTTGAGATAAATCGCTTATGTACGGGTGGGTGGGTGGAATCAAATCCTAAACCTCAGCCAATCTGAGACCCAGGGGCCAAGGAGTTTCCGAACTCGGACGTTGGGATTCTTGGATGCGGCCCAATGAATCTAGTCCGTCGCCTGACTTTAAGTTCAGGTCTTGAGTGATATCCTCCCCTCCGCGGGTATCCGGCTTGGAGGGATCGGGAATCCGTACATAGCTAGTCCTTAAGATAGATGAAGGGTTGTCGCACTGTCCCTCTACCACGGCAACGTGATGGGTGACCTAGGGAGATTTTATCTCTCACAAATCGGGTTTAGGCCCAATCTGGTCGTAATCCGTAGCGACTCCCAGGGCGGCGATGCGATCCAAGAGCTCGTTTAGGGAAGAGAGCTCCATTGGATCTAGCTGCTCGGTGAATTCCGAGCTGACGTGAAGATTGCTTTCGATGACCCAAGAGGTCATCATCGGCACAGCAGCCGAACAGGCGGTCATAAGGAAACCGCCTAGCCGGAGAGTCTGGCCGGCAGCCAAAGCTCCCTTAGCAACGGTGCCGTCTTTAAAGACGGGATGAGGCATCCTTCCTGATGGCGACGGCATAGAGGAACTCTCAATGAAAGCACCAATGTCGGTGTCAAAACCGGCGGATCTCGGGTAGGGAGTCCCGAACTGTGCGTCTAGGTCGGATGGTAACAGAGGCAGGGGACACGATGTTTTACCCAGGTTCGGGCCCTCTTGATGGAGGTAAAACCCTACGTCCTGCTTGATTAATATTGATGATATGGGTAGTACAAGAGTAGATCTACCACGAGATCAGAGAGGCTAAACCCTAGAAGCTAGCCTATGGTATGCTTGTTGTTCGTCCTACGGACTAAAACTCTCCGGTTTATATAGACACCGGAGAGGGCTAGGGTTACACAGAGTCGGTTACAATGGTAGGAGATCTACATATCCGTATCGCCAAGCTTGCCTTCCACGCCAAGGAAAGTCCCTTCCGGACACGGGACGAAGTCTTCAATCTTGTATCTTCATAGTCCAGGAGTCCGACCGAAGGTATAGTCCGGCCATCCGGACACCCCCTAATCCAGGACTCCCTCAGGGGCCTTCTCTTTTTTGGGGGCCTTCTCTTTTTTTTATTCCTCACTTGGGACAATGCTCTAGAAAATGATGATCATCACACTTCTATTTATTTACAACTCAATGATTACAACTCGATACTAGAACAAAGATGACTCTATATGAATGCCTCCGACGGTGTACCGCGATATGCAATGAATCAAGAGTGACATGTATGAAAGAATTATGAACGGTGGCTTTGCCACAAATACTATGTCAACTACATGATCATTCTAAGCAATATGACAATGATGAATGTGTCATGATAAACGGAATGGTGGAAAGTTGCATGGCAATATATCTCGGAATGGCTATGGAAATGCCATAATAGGTAGGTATGGTGGCTGTTTTGAGGAAGATATAAGGAGGTTTATGTGTGACAGAGCGTATCATATCACGGGGTTTGGATGCACCGGTGAAGTTTGCACCAACTCTCAATGTGAGAAAGGGCAATGCACGGTACCGAAGAGGCTAGCAAGGATGGAAGGGTGAGAGTGCGTATAATCCATGGACTCAACATTAGTCATAGAGAACTCACATACTTATTGCAAAAATCTACAAGTCATCAAAAACCTCGGTACTACGCGCATGCTCCTAGGGGGATAGATTGGTAGGAAAAGACCATCGCTCGTCCCCGACCGCCACTCATAAGGAAGACAATCAAATAACACCACATGTTTCAAATTTGTTACATAACGTTTACCATACGTGCATGCTACGGGACTTGCAAACTTCAACACAAGCACTTCTCAAATTCACAACTACTCAACTAGCACAACTTTGATATTATTACCTCCATATCTCAAAACAATCATCAAGCAACAAACTTTTCTTAGTATTCAACACACTCATAAGAAAGTTTTACTAATCTTGGATACCTAGCATATTAGGATTAAGCACATTACCATGTTGTTTAAGACTCTCAAAATAATCTAAGTGAAGCATGAGAGTTCATTTATTTCTACAAAATAAAACCACCACCATGCTCTAAAAGGATATAAGTGAAGCACTAGAGCAAATAACAAACTACTCCGAAAGATATAAGTGAAGATCAATGAGTAGTCGAATAATTATGCAACTATGTGAAGACTCTCTAACATTTAATAATTTCAGATCTTGGTATTTTATTCAAACATCAAGAAAATCAAAATAAAATGGCATTCTAAGAATAGCAAACATCATGTGAAGAAGCAAAAACTTAGGATCAACCGAAACTAACCGATAGTTGTTGAAGAAGAAAGGTGGGATGCCAACCGGGGCATCCCCAAGCTTAGACGCTTGAGACTTCTTGAAGTATTATCTTGGGATGCCTTGGGCATCCCCAAGCTTGAGCTTTTGTGTCTCCTTAATACCTCTCATATCACGGTCTCCCTAAATCTCAAAAGCTTCATCCACACAAAACTCAACAAGGACTCGTGAGATAAGTTAGTATAAACCATTGCAAAAACCTTATCATACTCTATTGTAGCAAATCACTAAAATTATTATTCAACATTGCATACTAAATGACTCTGCATATTTAATAGTCATATCCTCAAATAGAATCATTAAAGAAGCAAACATATGCAAACAATGCAAACATAACAGCAATCTGCCTAAACAGGATAGTCTGTAAAGAGTGCAGCAAGATCCATACTTCCCTAGCTCCAAAAAATTTGAAAGAAAATTCCCACTGTAGTAAATTTATCAGATCTTAATATGCAAAAGGTTTCAACATTTTATCACATTCTGACTTTTCTAGGGAATTATTGCAACAGCGGTAAACTTTCTGTTTTCAAACAGCAACATGCGGACTTCTAAAATAGACATAGTAAAGGCTATCAATGCCACTTTTATTGAACTAAAAGATGCAAAACATTGTTCTAAATAAAAGCAAGAAAATCTTAGCAAAATAAATTGACGCTCCAAGCAAAACACATATCATGTGGTGAATAAAAATATAGCTCCAAGTAAAGTTACCGATGAACGAAGACGAAAGAGGGGATGCCTTCCGGGGCATCCCCAAGCTTAGGCTCTTGGATATCCTTGAATATTACCTTGTGGTGCGGAATCCCCAAGCTTAGGCTCTTGCCACTCCTTATTCCGTAGTCCATCGAATCCTTACCCAAAACTTGAAAACTTCACAACACAAAACTTAACAGAAAACTCGTAAGCTCCGTTAGTATAAGAAAATAAATCACCACTTCAAGGTACTGTAATGAAATCATACTTTACTTATATTGGTGTTAAACCTACTGTATTCCAACTTCTCTATGGTTTATAAACTATTTTACTAGCCATAGATTCATCAAAATAAGTAAACAACACATGAAAAACAATATCTGTCAAAAACAGAACAGTCTGTAGTAATCTGGATCAAACTTATACTTATGGAACTCATAAAATTCTCAAATAAATTTCTGGACCTGAGGAATTTATCTATTAATCATCTTCAAAAATAATTAACTAAATATCACTCTCCAAATAAAAATGGCAGCAATTCTCCTGAGCGCTAAAGTTTCTGTTTTTTACAGCATGATCAACAAGACTTTCCCCAAGTCTTCCCAACGGTTCTACTTGGCACAAACACTAATTAAAAGCATAAAACCACATCTAAACAGAGGATATATGAATTATTTATTACTAAACAGGAACAAAAAGCAAGGAACAAAAATAAAGTTGGGTTGCCTCCCAACAAGCGCTATCGTTTAACGCCCCTAGCTAGGCACGATGATTTCAATGATGCTCACATAAAAGATAAGAATTGAAACATAAAGAGAGCATCATAAAGAATATGACTAGCACATTTAAGTCTAACCCACTTTCTTTGCATAGGGATTTTGTGAGCAAACAACTTGTGGGAACAATAATCAACTAGCATAGGAAGGTAAAACAAGCATAACTTCCAAATTTTAAGCACATAGAGAGGAAACTTGATATTATTGCAATTCCTACAAGCATATATTCCTTCCTCATAACAATTTTCTGTAGCATCATGAATGAATTCAACAATATAACTATCATGTGAGGCATAATCCAATTGAAAACTAAAATCATGATGACAAGTTCATGGATATCATTTTTTTATAGCATACAAGTCATCACAATAATCATCATAGATAGCAACTTTGTTCTCATAATCAATTGGAACCTCTTCCGGAATAGTGGATTCATCACAAAATAAAGTCATGACCTCTCCAAATCCACTTTCATCAATATAATCATCATAGATAGGAGGCATGCTTTCATCATAATAAATTTGCTCATCAAAACTTGGGGGACAAAAAATATCATCTTCATCAAACATAGCTTCCCCAAACTTGTGGCTTTGCATATCATTAGCATCATGGATATTCAAGGAATTCATACTAAAAGCATTGCAATCATGCTCATCATTCAAAGATTTAGTGCCAAACATTTTAATGCATTCTTCTTCTAACACTTTGGCACAATTTTCCTTTCCATCATACTCACGAAAGATATTAAAAAGATGAAGCGTATGAGACAAACTCAATTCCAATTTTTTTATAGTTTTCTTTTATAGACTAAACTAGTGATAAAACAAGAAACTAAAGACTCGATTGCAAGATCTAAAGATATACCTTCAAGCGCTAACCTCCCCGGCAACGGCGCCAGAAAAGAGATTGATGTCTACTACACAACCTTCTTCTTGTAGACGTTGTTGGGCCTCTAAGTGCAGAGGTTTGTAGGACAGTAGCAAATTTCCCTCAAGTGGATGACCTAAGGTTTATCAATCCGTAGGAGGCGTAGGATAAAGATGGTCTCTCTCAAGCAACCCTGCAACCAAATAACAAAGAGTCTCTTGTGTCCCCAACACACCCAATACAATGGTAAATTGTATAGGTGCACTAGTTCGGCGAAGAGATGGTGATACAAGTGGTATATGGATAGTAGATAAAGGTTTTTGTAATCTGAAAATATAAAAACAGCAAGGTAACTAATGATAAAAGTGAGCGTAAACGGTATTGCAATGTGTTGAAACAAGGCCTAGGGTTCATACTTTCGCTAGTGCAAGTTCCCTCAACAATACTAACATAATTGGATCACATAACTATCCCTCAACATGCAATAAAGAGTCACTCCAAAGTCACTAATAGCGGAGAACAAACGAAGAGATTATGGTAGGGTACGAAACCACCTCAAAGTTATTCTTTCCAATCAGTCCGTTGGGCTATTCCTATAAGTGTCACAAACAGCCCTAGAGTCCGTACTATAATAACACCTTAAGACACAAATCAACCAAAACCCTAATGTCACCTAGATACTCCAATGTCACCTCAAGTATCCGTGGGTATGATTATACGATATGCGTCACACAATCTCAGATTCATCTATTCAACCAACACATAGAACCTCAAAGAGTGCCCCAAAGTTTCTACCAGATAATCACGACGAAAACGTGTGCCAACCCCTATGCATAGGTTCATGGGCGGAACCCGCAAGTTGATCACCAAAACATACATCAAGTGAATCACGTGGTATCCCATTGTCACCACAGATACGCACGACAAGACATACATCAAGTGTTCTCAAATCTTTAAAGACTCAATCTGATAAGATAACTTCAAAGGGGAAACTCAATCCATTACAAGAGAGTAGAGGGGGGAAGAAACATAAGATCCAACTATAATAGCAAAGCTCCCGATACATCAAGATTGTGCCAAATCAAGAACACGAGAGAGAGAGAGAGAGAGAGAGAGAGAGAGAGATCAAACACATAGCTACTGGTACATACCCTCAGCCCCGAGGGAGAACTACTCCCTCCTCATCATGGAGAGCACCGGGATGATGAAGATGGCCACCGGAGAGGGATTCCCCCTCCGGCAGGTTGCCGGAACGGGTCTAGATTGGCTTTCGGTGGCTACGGAGGCTTCTGGCGGCGGAACTCCCGATCTATTGTGCTCTCCGATGTTTTTAGGGTATATGGAGATATATAGGTAGAAGAAGTAAGTCAGGGGGGGCACGAGGGGCCCACAAGGGTGGAGGGAGCGCCCTAGGGGGGTGGGCGCGCCCCCCTACCTCGTGGCTCCCTCGTTTCTTTCCTGACGTGCACTCCAAGTCCATCAGGTTTCTTTTGATCCAAAAATAAGTTCCGTGAAGTTTTAGGTCAATTGGACTCCGTTTGGTTTTCCTTTTCTGCAATATTCTAAAACAAGGTAAAAACAGAAACTGGCACTGGGCTCTGGGTTAATAGGTTAGTCCCAAAAAATGATATAAAAGTGTATAATAAAGCCCATAAACATCTAAAACGGTAGATAATATAGCATGGAGCAATCAAAAATTATAGATACGTTGGAGACGTATCAATAGGCAGGAGCTCCCTGATGACCAGAATGAGTCATGTCGCATAGTTCGACGTTCTAAAGCCTACAAAGTTCACGAAGATGAACTCTACAAGAAAAGTACCACTGGAGTTCTTCAGAGATGTATCTTCAAAGAGGAGGGGCGGCAGCTCTTGGCAAAAATACATGCTGGTCTCGGCGGCCATCATGCAGCAGCTCGGGCCCTCGTAAGCAAAGCTTTCCGTACAGGTTTGTTTTGGCCAACAGCCTGGGCAGATGCACAGGTCCTTGTACAGCGCTGCGTAGGATGTCAGATTTTTGCCAATCGAAGTCATATGCCGCCCACGGCCCTAAGAACAATCCCCATTACTTGGCCTTTTATGGTCTGGGGGCTAGATATGGTCGGACCCCTTAAAGGGGGAAGCCACAAGAAGAAATACTTGTTGGTTATGGTGGATAAATTCACTAAGTGGATAGAGGCCAAACCAGTAGAAACGGCGGAAGCTGGGCCAATGATCGACTTTATATCTGGCGTTGTACACCATTATGGTGTCCCGCACAGCATCATTACCGACAAATGGCTCCAACTTCACAGCCGAGGAGGTGAAAAATTGGTGTGCTAACCTGGGCATTAAGCTCTGTATATCACCCCCAAACAAACGGTCAAGTCGAACGGGCTAATGGCCTGATAATGAGCGGCATCAAACCCAGACTAGTGTGATCCCTATGGGAGTCAGATAAACACTAGTTGAGGAACTTGATTCCGTACTATGGGGACTGCGGACCACGCCCAATCGCACAACCGGATACACACCCTTTTCATGGTGTACGGCGCAGAGGCTGTCTTGCCCTGCGACATTATTCATGACTCACCTCGACTGCGCATGTATGAAGAGAGAGAAGCCAAGCTCGATCGGCACGACGACCTAGACGGCCTAGAGGAGGAGCGCGATATTGCAAAAGCTCGTTCCGTATTCTATCAACAACAGGCTCGGAGATACCAAAGCAGAGAAGTGCGAGCCAAGACTTATAATGTTGGTGAACTCATTTTACGCCTCCTAGAGAAGAAGAAGGACAAGGTCAAATCAAAATGGGAGGGTCCCTTCATTATAGATGAAGTTCTCACAGGAGGAGCCTATCGCCTTCGTAATGCATTGGATAATCTCCTAGAGCCGAATCAACGGAACACTGCTCGGCTCCGAAGATTCTACGCATAAGTTCGGCCATACCCTTTTCTTCGTTCCCTTTTTCTCCTCTTCATTTTGTTTTTTTGTTTTCCCGTTTTTATGCGATTTCCAGGATGTGTTCGGATAGGCCGAACACTTGAGGGGTACACATCCTAAAATGCATACACCCCACCATGATTGAGGGATTCTTTAACCGAAGCTTATTATTATTCCGAGCCTAGAACTCACAATGTATGTGTCCTTTGCTTATATACAACCTTTTTGTCATTATATGCACCTCTATGACTTAAGTTTTTGCCAAGCTGGGTTGCCTTGTTCCTGTGTTTATGCCCTACATTCCCGATTGTTCGGCTAGGGCGTAAAGGGAGCACCTCTGCGATTGTTACAACTGGGTCATCCGGACATGTACCTCAAACGGGTGAAGCCGAAAGCTAGCGTTCTTAAGAGAATAATTGGTCGGCAATCAAATGACAGATTGCTACATTATTGTAACCACTCTAACACTGCGGGACAACTTTCTTCGTATTGCGGACCAAAGCCACGGCACGCATAATTACTGCATGCCAACCCAAGGAAAGGAACCCTTAACGGAACTATTCTCCTTGGAATATGTTTCTTACATATGTAATATAACATACATCCTGAACTAAAAAAAATTGTATGTTCGAGCACAATGACTGGGTTGCCTGGTTTCCGGACATAGTGAATGCTTCTAGTATCCGGAAACACTCCACCATTTTGGTTTGGAGGTTAAAGCCGAAAGCCTGCGATGACAAACTTTTCACATGTTTGGATAAAGGTACAGGTTGATCATAACGTACATTAATACATTAAACCAGATACCTATTCCTTATCTATTCCATCTATAAGACTGTCTAACCTACAGTCTTCCTGCGAGTACTTCGCAACTATCATTACTTGGTCATACACCAAATTCACTGGAATTTCTTTCCCGTCTAGTCCCTGTGGTCCCACTCGGGCCATATGATTTGGATCTAGCTTGGTGAAGCGTGTTTTCAGCATGGCCCGGGCTTCTCGTGCGCCTTCACGGCAGGCGGATGTCTTCCACAGCTCAAACCGGTGCCGGGCACCTTTGAACAGGTTGGCCAAGCCCTCCACACTTTCTGGAGGGGTATCACATGGCCATAATGCCTTCACCATACTCCTCATGGCTTTCCGGGCCCGATCATGTACCACAGACAGCTCCATCAGCATGTCTCCTTGAAACATGGATACTTCCTCTTCCGGTCGACCAGTTAACAGGCCTGCAACAACAGAGTCATGACGTTCCGAATTATGTACTAAACATGAGCCCTTAGGGTGGTTTTAAATAAGAAAGGAAGACATACCGAACATGCCGCCCTTCAACTTCTCATTTTCTTTCTATGCCTCCATGATGTCTACTACACAACCTTCTTTTTGTAGACGTTGTTGGGCCTCCAAGTGCAGAGGTTTGTAGGACAGTAGCAAATTTCCCTCAAGTGGATGACCTAAGGTTTATCAATCCGTGGGAGGCGTAGGATGAAGATGGTCTCTCTCAAACAACCCTGCAACCAAATAGCAAAGAGTCTCTTGTGTCCCCAACACACCCAATACAATGGTAAATTGTATAGGTGCACTAGTTCGGCGAAGAGATGGTGATACAAGTGCAATATGGATAGTAGATATAGGTTTTTGTAATCTGAAAATATAAAAACAGCAAGGTAGTAAGTGGTAAAAGTGAGCGTAAACGGTATTGCAATGCTAGGAAACAAGGCCTAGGGTTCATACTTTCACTAGTGCAAGTCCTCTCAACAATAATAACATAATTGGATCATATAACTATCCCTCAACATGCAACAAAGAGTCACCCAAAAGTCACTAATAGCGGAGAACAAACGAAGAGATTATGGTAGGTATGAAACCACCTCAAAGTTATCCTTTCTGATCGATCTATTAAGAGTCCGTAGTAAAATAACATGAAGCTATTCTTTCCGTTCAATCTATCATAGAGTTCGTACTAGAATAACACCTTAAGACACAAATCAACCAAAACCCTAATGTCACCTAGATACTCCAATGTCACCTCAAGTATCCGTGGGTATGATTATACGATATGCATCACACAATCTCATATTCATCTATTCAACCAACACAAAGAACTTCAAAGAGTGCCCCAAAGTTTCTATCGGAGAGTCACGACGAAAACGTGTGCCAACCCCTATGCATAAGTTCACGAGCGGAACCCGCAAGTTGATCACCAAAACATACATCAAGTGGATCACATGATATCCCATTGTCACCACAGATAAGCACATGCAAGACATACATCAAATGTTCTCAAATCCTTAAAGACTCAATCCGATAAGATAACTTCAAAGGGAAAACTCAATCCATCACAAGAGAGTGGAGGGGGAGAAACATCATAAGATACAACTATAATAGCAAAGCTCGTGATACATCAAGATCATTTCGAATCAAGAACACGAGAGAGAGAGAGAGGGAGAGAGAGAGATCAAACACATAGCTACGGGTACATACCCTCAGCCCCAAGGGTGAACTACTCCCTCCTCGTCATGGAGAGCGCCGGGATGATGAAGATGGCCACCGGAGAGGGATCCCCCCTCCGGCAGGGTGCCGGAACGGGTCTAGATTGGTTTTCGGTGGCTACGGAGCTTCTGGCGGTGAACTCCCGATCTATTCTTCTCTTCGATGTTTTTAGGGTATATTGATATATATATATAGGCGAAAGAAGTTGGTTAGGGGAGCCACGAGGGTGGGGGCGCGCCCGGGGGGGCAGGCGTGCCTCCCTACCTCGTGGCCACCTCGAAGCTTCCCTGATGTCTACTCCAAGTCTCCTAGATTGCTTCCGTTCCAAAAAGAACTCTCCCGAAGGTTTCATTCCGTTTGGACTCCATTTGATATTCCTTTTCTTCGAAACACTCAAATAGGCAAGAAAACTGCAATTTGGGCTGGGCCTCCGGTTAATAGGTTAGTCCCAAAAATAATATAAAAGTGTATAATAAAGCCCATAAACATCCAAAACAGATAATATAATAGCATGGAACAATCAAAAATTATAGATACGCTAGAGACGTATAAAGCATCCCTAAGCTTAATTCCTGCTCGTCCTCGAGTAGGTAAATGATAAAAACAGAATTTTTGATGTGGAATGCTACCTAACATATTTATTCATGTAATTCTCTTTATTGTGGCAAGAATATTCAGATCCATAAGATTCAAGACAAAAGTTTTATATTGACATAAAAATAATAATACTTCAAGCATACTAACAAAGCAATCCTGTCTTCTCAAAATAACATGGCCAAAGAAAGCTATCCCTACAAAATCATATAGTCTGGCTATGCTCTATCTTTCATCACACAAAATGTTTAAATTATGCACAACCCCGATCACAAGCCAAGCAATTGTTTCATACTTATGATGTTCTCAAACTTTTTCAATCTTTACGCAATACATGAGCGTGAGTGAAAGTGCATCTATCCCTGGGTGGTTTTGGTAATTCCTAACAACATATAGCTCATTGAGCTAATGCTATTCCAAGATGAATATTTCAGGAAAGCTCAACGGTTGGCATGGCATGGATTAGAAAATGGACCCTTCAAAATGCTAAGGATAAAAGATTGGCTCAAGCTCAAAGCACAAGACTCTACATTTTCTATTTTAGTGATCCAAGATCACATTGAGTCTATAGGAAAAGCCAATACTATTAAGAAGGGATGAGGTGTTGCTTAATGAGGTGCTTGCTCAAAATGCTTAGTGATATGCTCCAAAACCCTCCACTACTTTCTCATATCCACATATGTCCCACACCAAATATCCAACTCGACCCCACTGATTCTTTCTATCCGGCGCCACTGAGTTCAGTTGACATAGCCACTACCAGAAACCCTAGTCTTTTCGGTCTCACCGATAGGGATCTCGATCTCACCGAGATGGGATTGTAATCTCTCTATTTCCCTTCGTAACGTTTCGGTCAAACCGAGATGAGCGATCGGTCCCACCGAGATTGCAATGTAAACTCTCTATTTCCCTTTCGTAACACTTCGGTCCAACCGAGATGAGCGAATCGGTCCCACCGAGTTTGCTTGACCAACTCTCTGCTAGTCCATTACCAAAATCGGTCTCACCGAGTTTGTGTAATCGGTCTCACCGAGATTACGTTATGCCCTAACCCTAACGAAATCGGTCCCATCGAGTTGACATGTCGATCCCACCGAGAATTCTAGCGTTCACATTTTGAACTAAATCGGTCTGACCGAGTCTCATGATTCGGTCCCACCGAGTTTGGTGATTTGTGTGTAACAGTTAGATTTTGTGTGGAGGCTATAAATACCCCTCCATCCACTCTTCATTCGTGTAGAGAGCCATCAGAACATGCCTACACTTCCAATACATATTTTCTGAGAGAGAACCACCTGCACTTGTGTTGAGGTCAAGATATTCCATTCCAACCACATAAATCTTGATCTCTAGCATTCCCCAAGTTGCTTTCCACTCAAATCTCCTTTCTACCAAATCCAATCCTATGAGAGAGAGTTGAGTGTTGGGGAGACTATCATTTGAAGCACAAGAGCAAGGAGTTCATCATCATCACACCATTTGTTACTTCTTGGAGAGTGGTGTCTCCTAGATTGGCTAGGTGTCACTTGGGAGCCTCCGACAAGATTGTGGAGTTGAGCCAAGGAGTTGGTAAGGGCAAGGAGATTGCCTACTTCGTGAAGATCTACCATAGTGAGGCAAGTCCTTCGTGGGCGACGACCATGGTGGGATAGACAAGGTTGCTTCTTCGTGGACCCTTCATGGGTGGAGCCCTCCGTGGACTCGCGCAACTGTTACCCTTCGTGGGTTGAAGTCTCCATCAACGTGGATGTACGATAGCACCACCTATCGGAACCACGCCAAAAATCTCTGTGTCTACATTGTGTTTGCTCCCTCCAAACTCCTCCCTTTACCTTCATATGCAATTGATTTACATTCCGCTGCTACACTCTTAGAATTGCATGTGTAGGTTGATTACTTGTTTGTGCTAAGTTGCTAAAATCTGCCAAGAACTAAAATTGGGAAAAGGCTAGATTTTTATTTGGTTAAGTAGTCTAATCACCCCCCCCCCCCTCTAGACATACTTTCGATCCTACAGTGAGCCATGGACATAGCACTATAGGTGAAATAGAATGGTGGTTGTGGAGAAGACAAAAAGGAGAAGATAGTCTCACATCAACTAGGCGTATCAACGGGCTATGGAGATGCCCATCAATAGATATCAATGTGAGTGAGTAGGGATTGCCATGCAACGGATGCACTAGAGCTATAAGTGTATGAAAGCTCAAAAAGAAACTAAGTGGGTGTACATCCAACTCGCTTGCCCACGAAGACCTAGGGCATTTTGAGGAAGCCCATCATTGAAATATACAAGCCAAGCTCTATAATGAAAAAATCTCACTAGTATATGAAAGTGACAACATAGGAGACTCTCTATCATGAAGATCCTGGTGCTACTTTGAAGCACAAGTGTGGTAAAAGGATAGTAGCATTGCCCCTTCTCTCTTTTTCTCTCATTTTTTATTTTTTTTATTTGGACCTTTTCTCTTTTTATGGCTTTTTTCTTTTTTTATTTTTAGTCCGGAGTCTCATCCCGACTTGTGGGGGAATCATAGTCTCCATCATCCTTTCCTCACATGGGACAATGCTCTAATAATGATGATCATCACACTTTTATTTACTTACAACTCAAGAATTACAACTCGATACTTAAAACAAAATATGACTCTATATGAATGCCTCCGGTGGTGTACCAGGATGTGCAATGACTCATGAGTGACATGTATGAAAGAATTATGAACGGTGGCTTTGCCACAAATACGATGTCAACTACATGATCATGCAAAGCAATATGACAATGATGGAGCGTGTCATAATAAACAGAACGGTGGAAAGTTGCATGACAATATATCTCAGAATGGCTATGGAAATGCCATAATAGGTAGGTATGGTGGCTGTTTTGAGGAAGGTAAATGGTGGGTTTATGGTACCGGCGAAAGTTGTGCGGTACTAGAGAAGCTAGCAATGGTGGAAGGGTGAGAGTGTGTATAATCCATGGAATCAACATTAGTCATAAAGAACTCACATACTTATTGCAAAAATCTATTAGTTATCAAAACAAAGTATTATGCGCATGCTCCTAGGGGGATAGATTGGTAGGAAAAGACCATCGCTCATCCCCGACAGCCACTCATAAGGAAGATAATCAATAAATAAATCATGCTCCGACTTCATCACATAACGGTTCACCATACGTGCGTGCTACGGGAATCACAGACTTCAACACAAGTATTTCTCAAATTCACAACTACTCAACTAGCATGACTCTAATATCACCATCTCCATATCTCAAAACAATTATCAAGTATCAAACTTCTCATAGTATTCAACGCACTTATATGAAAGTTTTTATAATGCCAAAAAGAAAATTACCATGCTGTTCTAAAGACTCTCAAAATGATGTAAGTGAAGCATGAGAGTCCATCTATTTCTTCAAAATAAAACCACCGCCGTGCTCTAAAAGATATAAGTGAAGCACTAGAGCAAATGACAAACTACTCTGAAAGATATAAGTGAAGATCAATGAGTAGTCGAATAATTATGCAACTATGTGAAGACTCTCTAACATTTAATAAATTCAGATCATGGTATTTTTTCAAACAGCAAGAAAAACAAAAGAAAATAAAATGACGCTCTAAGCAAAACACATATCATGTGGTGAATAAAAATATAGCTCCAAGTAAAATTACCGATGAACGAAGGCGAAAGAGGGGATGCCTTCTGGGGCATCCCCAAGCTTAGGCTCTTGGTTGTCCTGAATATTACCTTGGGGTGCCTTGGGCATCCCCAAGCTTAGGCTCTTGCCACTCCTTATTCCATAGTCCATCAAATCTTTACCCAAAACTTGAAAACTTCACAACACAAAACTTAACAGAAAACTCATAAGCTCCGTCAGCATAAGAAAATAAATCACCATTTAGGTACTGTTGTGAAATCATTTTAAATTCATATTGGTGTAATATCTACTGTATTCCAACTCATCTATGGTTCATACCTCCCGACACTACTCATAGATTCATCAAAATAAGCAAACAACACATAGAAAACAGAATCTGTCAAAAACAGAACAGTCTGTAGTAATCTGGATCAAACGTATACTTCTGGAATCCCAAAAATTCTAAAATAAATTATTGGACATGAGTAATTTGTCTATTAATCATCTTCAAAAAGAATTATCTAAATAGCACTCTCCAATAAAAAAATGGCAGCTAATCTCGTGAGTGCAAAAGTTTCTGTTTTTTACAGTAAGATCGCAAAGACTTCACCCAAGTCTTCCCAAAGGTTCTACTTGGCACAAACACTAAGTAAAAGCATAAAACCACATCTAAATAGAGGCTAGATGAATTATTCATTACTAAACAGGAACAAAAATAAAAATTGGGTTGCCTCCCAACAAGCGCTATCATTTAATGCCCTAGCTAGGCATGATGATTTTAATGATGCTCACATAAAAGATAAGAATTGAAATATAAAGAGAGCATCATGAAGAATATGACTAGCACATTTAAGTCTAACCCTCTTCCTATGCATAGGGATTTTGTGAGCAAACAACTTGTGGGAACAAGAATCAACTTGCATAGGAAAGCAAAACAAGCATAACTTCAAAACTTTAAGCACATAGAGAGGAAACTTGATATTATTGCAATTCCTACAAGCATATGTTCCTCCCTCATAGTAATTTTAAGTAGCATAATGAATGAATTCAACAATATAACCAGCACCTAAAGCATTATTTTCATGATCTACAAGCATAGAAATTTTATTACTCTCCACATAAGCAAAATTCTTCTCATTCGGAATAGTGGGAGTATCATAAAAGACTCGAATGCTATAAATTGTTTTCACATTTAGAAAAAGGGTAATCATAATCATGAAAAGTTTTATAAGTATAACCATCACTACTTTTTATATCATACGTGTCATCACAATAATCATCATAAGTAGCAACTTTGTTCTCATCATAATCAATTGAAACCTCTTCCAAGATAGTGGAATCATTACTAAATAAAGTCATGACCTCTCCAAATCCACTTTCATAATTATCACAATAAGATTCAACATCCTCCAAAATAGTGGGATCATTACTTCCTAAAGTTGACACTCTTTCAAACCCACTTTCATCAATATAATCATCATAAGTAGGAGGCATGCTATCATCATAATAAATTTGCATATCAAAACTTGGGAGACTACAAATATCATCTTCATTAAACATAGCTTCCCCAAGCTTGGGACTAACATTAATTCCAGCAAATACATTCTCAAACATGTCACTCTCATCAGACATAGCATCCCCCAGCTTGGGCCTTTTCATATCATAAGCATAATCACTCTCATCATTAATAGTATGGATAGCACCAATAGTATAACAATTATCATCATGACAATGAGTAGTAGGAGCAACATCATTTGGGAGGGATACATTTTTACCTTTGCTTCTCTGTCTTTTCTTTTCCTTCTTCACATCATGTGTGGGTTCAATCCTCTTTTTGGAGCTCCTTATTGATGAGATTGGTTGAATAGAAGGCTCCTCCTCGTTACCTGATTCATTATAAGAAATAATAGGAGGATATTGGGAAGCCTATTCCCTTTCATTAGTATTCTCTTCATCCTCTATTTGTTTTCTTTTCTTTATGTAATTGGCAATATAAGGATTTTCAATGCAATTCACCGCACATTACATAAAAATTTCTTCTAGATCAATATCGAGGAATTTCTCAAGGTTATATTCTAGAATATGCTTAGTTATATTCTAGAATTACATCAGTTCGAGCTTAACAATGTCTGGGAACTGGCCAAACGTCCAGATCCTCGCAAGAACAATATCATTGGCACAAAGTGCATCTACCGCAACAAGCAAGATGAAAATGGCCTTGTGGTGAGGAATAAGGCACGGCTTGTAGCTCAAGGCTACACACAGGTTGAAGGAATTGATTTTGATGAAACTTTTGCATCTGTTGCTAGACTTGAAGATATTTGCATATTACTTGCTTATGCTAACCATCATGATATCACTCTATATCAAATGGATGTGAAAAGTGCATTCCTCAATGGTAAGCTTGAGGAAGAAGTGTATGTTGCTCAACCCCCAGGTTTTGAAGATCCAAAGAATCCTGACAAAGTCTTCAGACTCAACAAGGCCCTCATGGCCTCAAGCAGGCCCCACGGGCTTGGTATGATACTTTGAAGGAACTCTTCATGAAGAAAGGCTTCAAACTCGGTTCACTCAACCCTACTCTTTTCACTAAATCTTATGATGGTGAATTGTTTGTGTGCCAAGTATATGTTGATGATATTATCTTTGGCTGTACTGACCAACGTTATAGTGATGAATTTGCCTATATGATGAGTGAAGAATATCAAATGTCTAGGATGGGAGAGTTGAAATTTTTCTTAGGTCTTCAAATTCGTCAACAAGACAATGGCATATTCATATCTCAGGAGAAATACCTCAAGGATGTACTGAGGAAATTCGGCATGCAAGATTGTAAAGGCGTCAAAATTCCTATGCCCACAAATGGCCATCTGTGCACTGATGAAAATGGTATTGACTTCGATCATAAGGTATACCGCTCCATGATAGGTTCTTATTATACTTATGTGCATCTAGGCCAGATATAATGCTTAGTGTTTGCATGTGTGCCCGATTTCAAGCTGCACCGAAGGAATCACACCATAAGGCTGTGAAGTATATTCTTCAATATCTAGCTCACACACCAACACTTGGATTATGGTACCCCAAGGGCTCGGCTTTTGATCTTGTTGGATATTCTGACTCTGACTATGCTGGTGATCGTGTGGATCGCAAGTCAACATCTGGTACATGTCATTTCCTCGGACGATCTTTAGTCTGTTGGTCCTCGAAGAAACAGAACTGCGTATCACTATCTACTGTTGAAGCTGAGTATATTGCCGCTGGTTCTTGCTGTGCCTAATTGCTATGGATGAAGCAAACTCTCAAGGACTACGGCGTCAACATGAAGAATGTACCTCTCTTCTGTGACAATGAGAGTGCCATCAAGATTGCACACAACCCAGTTCAGCACTCGAAGACAAAGCACATTTAGATTCGTCATCATTTTCTTTGTGATCATGTGTTGAAAGACGACATTTCTATTGAGCATGTGAAGACTGAAGAACAGCTAACCGATATCTTCACAAAGCCCTTGGATGAGAAGAGATTTAGCAAGTTGCGGTGTGAGCTAAATATCTTAGAGTCTTCGAATGTTCTTTGAAAAGGACACTCATCCTAACACTTATGCAAAATTGATAACTTAGATGTGCAACACATGAAAAAACGTTTTTCTTCAATCAATGAAGAATAACACTCTTAATGTGAAGAAATTAATGAAGAATTTGATTCTCAGAACCCTACGATAATTGTACGCGGTGTCTGAAATTATCATTCTTATACGGTGGGTCACGCCACCACCAAAAGTTGAAATTCCTCAAATTATTCATATTCTTCAACTTTGCATAGTCTTCACTAGTTCCGTCGTTTTTCTTCACTGGCTATATATATATATATATATATATATATATATATATATATATATATATATATGAGTTTATGTCCTCTACAGCATTCACTTATTACTATTTCTTCAAGTTGGTTTTCTGCTAAGTGAATGTGATCGGACCCTTCCCCTCTATGCTACACTCAACCCAATCTGTTCACAAATTCTTCATGTGCGTTCTATTTGAAACTTGTTCAAAATCTTCACTGTGTCCTTGTCAGGTGAAGAAATTGCGAACGGAACTTTAAAACCTATCTTATCGAAATTTTCGGTTTTGCCGCTCAAACCGTTCCGCATCCCTCGATACACTTATCCACTCACCCACGATCTAACACGATCTCCACCTCTCACTACGTGGGTGACACATGTCATGCGAATGAGAAGGGTCAGGGGCACGTTCGTCCAATTTCTTTGGGAGAGCAGTTTTTCACCGTGGCTATAAATACCCCTCCTTCCCTTCCTCGCTTCTTTTACTCTGCTCGACCTCTCTCTCCAGCTCGAGCTTCTCAAACCCTAGCGCCGCCGCTACTTCATCATCGCTGGTGAGGAAGAGCTTCACTGCCTCGACCTCGTCGCCGACGTACTCGCGCCGACAGCGGACATCTTCACTCCACTGCCGCCATAGCCGTCTTCCTCCGCCAAGTTAGGGCGTGGAAGATCTGCACAGACGAACTTCACATCTCCTCACTCCAGTTCGTCGTGTTCTTCATCCAGGGTAAATAAAAGTTACTTTTAGTGCCCTCGTTGATTCGAATGATTATCTACAAAATCTTTAAAAGTGTTTTTCTTCATATCTTCACACACTGAACACCTCACAAGTCATCTGTTCTTGATTCGTTTTTCTAAGCATCATTTTTCTTCAAGATTCCTCAATTGTGTGGATCATCAATCTATACAACTCTGGAACCTAAGACAAAGAACGCTTAGTGAAAATCTTCAAGACTTATCTGGTCAAATTCCTCAAACCTGTTCATTTTGAAAAACCTTCTGAGAACGCATATGACCTCTCCAAATTCCTCGCAACTATACTCTGTTCACAGGTACACATGTCAGCTACTGAATCACTAGGTTCTCATCAACTTAACTCATTTGCAGCGTTCCTCGAAGAAAATTTGCATACTTCTTCAGAGAATTCGATTGTTCAAATTCCTCAACTGAAGAAAATGGCTGATGGTAAAAGGCCACAGAAGGGAGGAAAGAGACCTGAGGTAAATACAACGTTTGAGATCCCTGATGACATATATGCTGGGTACTGCACACCTACTGAGGAAACCAAGAATGAGCGCAAAGTGCGCATTCAGAAGATAGAGAGGAGATGGGCAAGAGAATGGAGGGAGTACAGATATGTCACTCCTAAGTATATGAAGAAATTCGCACTCAATCCTCCATGCCCAAGAGCACCACTGGCACCTGGCCAAATAGCAGATCCCACCAGCCTTAAGCGCGGTGAGGACTATCCTGATGAATGGGCCAAGCGCCAAGGCAAGTTGGCTAAGCAAGCCAAAGAAGCAGTGAGGAAATTTAATGAAGACTCTGCCGCTGCTGCTGCCTCTGCTGAGGCCTTTGCTGTCAAGCCAAAGAAGGCTATGTCAAAGAAGCCTACGCGCAAGCCAAGTGCTTCCTCAGCAATGCCCTCACGGCCAGAATCATCAAAGCCCTCACGGCCAATTCCTCATGCTGCTCCTATTCCTCCAAAGTCCTCAGCTCCTCCGCCAAAGCCTTCAGCTGTTTGAACCAAATCCTCAGCACCTGTGCATCTCGCTTCGTGCCAAAGGACTGTCGGCATCTCCATTGCCTCAGGTGTCTCAGCTAGTTCCTCAGCTGCACCAAGTTCCTCAGCTGGCCCCTCACTGCTCAAGACAAAGGCCACTGCTGGACGAGGTCCACGCTCAAGTCCTCAAAAGAAGCAAGTCGCTTTCCAAGTGTCGTCTGATGAAGACGAAGCTGATGATGATGAACTTGCAGAAATCATCAGAGATAGGCAAGTCAGGGCCGCTAGAGCCAAAGGATCAGAGGTGCCACTGCTTTTGGATCCCAAGCTGATCCTCGACTACATTGATGATTGGCACAAGGACCCCAACACTCCTTTGCCTGACTTCAAGCTGACTCCTGGCCAGAGTCACATGCTGACCCACTTCATTTAAGAAGAAAAGTGGAAATTTGAGAAGGCCGGCAGATCAAGAAAGCGCAGTACAAGAAAGAGCGCTATCTGAAGAAAAATGTTGTCTCTATGACAACTAAAGAACTTTTCACTACTCAGACTGAGATTAAGAAACTCAGTGATGACTTTGAAGCATATCGCGCTGATTGGCTTGAAGCCAAGGTTCGTTTTGTGAAACTTGCGGATAACTCCACTTCCAATGTTGCAGCCCCAACGCAACAGAAAATTCCTCAGGCTGAAGCATCTGCTCAGCCTACTGAAGAAAATGCCAACACCACTAATGACAATCAGGCTGCTGAAGATAATGTGAGTTCCAGGGCTGATGACTGCATTCCAGCCGCTGAAGAAATTGCCAGGGCACCCACTAGTGGTGTGCCTGAAGAAACTAAAGAACTCAGGACAACTGCATCAGTTGTGCCTAAAGAAAATCAACCAGATTCCTCAGCTGCTCCTGCACCAACTTCAACTCCAATCCTTCCATCTGCATCGGATGTGAAGAAGACCAAGGCTGCAGAGCGTGCTGCAGTGAAGAAAAGGAAAGCATCAGCTGCTTCAGATTCTTCAGCTCCGAAGAAACTGAAGCCTATGACAAGCTCATTTGCAAATATGATTGATGTTGTTCCCATCTCAACCAGGCCATCAAAGGACCTTGTTCCTCTTGATGAAGAATATGTGATCCCCAGCGGATCTGATGAAGAAACTCATTCTGCTGCTTGGTCTAAACTGTTGGATGAAGAAATTGAAGTGGATGCGATCCCTTCAACACCTATCATCTCCTTTCCTATGCCTCAGTTCACAGCTGAAGAGGCTGGCGTTGAAGAAATGGAAGATGATGATGTGGACATCGGATGCTCCACACCCGTCATCAGTGATGAATTCTGGGAAAGTCAGCATCCAAACTCTCGAATGTTCACTCCTCTACAGCAAATTCCTCAGTCCCCCACACAAACTGTTCACATGGGCTCTGAAGAAACTCATCCCACTGCATCTGTCCATGAGGAAATTCCAGCCACTAGCGCTGATGAAACTGCTGCTGCTGCACAACCAACTACGCAGACTGCCACTGAGGAGGAACCAGAAATTCCTCAGCCTGAAGAACCTGCGATTGAGATTCCTGAGGTCGTGATGCAACTCACAGACACTCCTCTGCCGAAGCCAAAGGATCCATTCTCACGCAAGCAAAAGTTCAAGGCTGATGATTTCTTCGGCGAGCATGTATTCTTTGAAGATTACAACCCTTATGACTCTGCTCGCATTAGGAAGAGGCGTTTCTGGACTGCTAGTCAAGCCAATTTCTATTCCTCAGTGTTGTTCAACAAGGAGAAGATTTTCTACCATGAGCATATTCCTCACGTGGATATGGAATCTCTGCCGTGCTTCGCATCAGTCCTCAGTGTTCTTCACGACGCTGGGCTGCTCAACTTTTGCTCTGACATCTGCGATTGGAATGAGGAACTGATTCTTCAATTCTATGCAACGCTGCACATCACCGGAGATGCTGAAGATGTGAATTCATGGGTGTTGGACTGGATGTCTGAAAACACTCACTACACTGCACCAACCTCTGAATTGCTTCGTGCTCTACCACTTAGTCCTCCCCTTGAAGAAGCTCGCTGCATCTACAGTGAACCTGAGCTCACACATCATTACATGCAGGTGCTGATGAAACCTTTGAAGCCAGGTCAATCACCAAGAACCAAATTCCTCGTGAAGGAATTGTTGTACGTGCCCAGAACTGTCTATCGTATTCTTACGAAGACAATCAGTCCTATCAAAGGCCACGACTCATCTGATGAGGAAATTGTTGGCATCATGAAGAATCTGGTATTCAACATCGTTCATGGCATTCCTATCAATTATCACGATTTCTTCATGAGGACTATGGCCAATGTTGCATTGTCTCTGTTTGAGCTGAAGCCTTATGCACCTTGAATCATGAGATTTCTCAGGACAAGGTCTTCACTCAACTACAAAGCTGATTTCCAGAATCATCTCAGCTACTTGCCCCCAATTGAAGTCCTCAAGCAGACATATTCCTCAGTTGATGGAAAGGGCAAGGCACCAGTTGTAATTGATGAAGGCATTCGTCCATTGGATGGTCAGTTTCACAAAGCTGCATCTTATTCCACCAATGATGACTCTGCCACACATGACTCTGCCAATGCACCTAAGTCCACTCCTCAAGCCACTGCTCTGCGCGTGATGACTGACCGTGAACTTCTGCTTAGTCTTCACCAGAAGGTGGATCGAAATCATAAATGGGTTAAGCGTCAGTTTGGTTCACTTCTTCACAACATGACTGCCACACACAATGCAGTGAAGAAAAACCACTACTGCCTCCATCAAGTCTTCGGTCGCACCTGGGCAATCCTGTCACATCTGTATGGTGAAGAAGATTTGAAGAACATGGGTCTTAATGAAGATTTTGACTGGTCTGCACCTCCACCGAAGAAATTCAAGAAGGTCAAGGTTCCTTCTCTGGTGGCCAGCTCATATTCTTCATCGCGCGACACTGATGAACATGAAGATTTGGACGACACTGCGGCAGGCCCTACATCAACAAACGACCCCAACAACGCTGGCCCTCCTTCATCAACATGATTATCTTCAGGGGCGTTAGTCCTCATTTTTGATCCTTTTGGTCATTCGATGACAAAGGGGGGATATGAGTTAGTCTTCAAGCGGGTCTACTATATGGGCGCTTTTTTTGCTAAGTTACAACTCTCGTTCTTCTGAAACTTTATTGGATCGAGTTATAATCTTAAACCCGATGGTGCTCTGATACTTTTGATGCACCGTGCTCTGATACTCTTGATGCACTATTCAGCATGCTTATTCCTCGTTAATATTATTGCACGCATGCTGAATTTCATCAGGCACCATATTTCATCATGCATTTCAAATTCTTCATATTATATGATTAAATGCGTGTATGAATTACAAGATATAGGGGGAGATCTCCATGATTCAACTCTTCAAGTGTGCATTGCTTCAAAAGCAAATTCCTCACTATGCACATCTTCAGGGGGAGTTCTTCTATATCTTGCAATCAAATTCCTCAATATCAGTATTTACACTTCATATGTTTATCCCCGTTGAAAACTTAACCTATATTGTCATCAATCACCAAAAAGGGGGAGATTGTAAGTGCATCTAATGCCCCTTAGTGATTTTGGTGTATTGAAGACTTATAGGTTAAGGGACTAATGCGTGTGTGAGTGTACACAGGTCTATAAGTCTATGAAGAGTTTGATATTTACAGGAAAAGTCGACCCCTAAAAATGAATATCTTCGACTGAAGATTTTGGTATTTCTGAAGACTTTCATGAAGACTTTGAAAGTGAAGAAATTGGTGTGTCCATGAAGACTTGATATTCATGCGAGAAATATGAAGTTTGAAGACTTTCGTGTGCATAGTTTTGTTTTTCTCTTTCTTGAGTCATAGGAAACACCATACTGTTAAAGGGGGTCAAGGAAATACTGAGGAAAAATTTCCATGTGATGCTCAACTCAAAATCCTACACCTACTAATCCCTTCGAGTGAAGCCATTGGAAATCTCATACAGTTCAGTCAATTTCTTCAGTGACAGAGACGAAGTTCTTCTGGTCTCTGAGGAATTTGTCCTGACTGAGGAGTTAGGAATTCGCCAGTGTAGATTGCCTACACAGTGAGGAACATGATAGCCCTGAGGATTTTACTACTCAAAATTCCGACCGTTGATGTGTTATGCGCCAGCTATCCCAAAATATCTATTCACCTAACGGTCATATCATTGAAGGGCATTTATGTCTTATCATGTCGGGCTGCTCCCTAGGCTATAAATAGCCGCCCCCTACAACCACTAACTGGTTGGCTGCTCCGAGAGAAACTGACACTTGTCATTTGAGAGCAACCCATCCTCCGAGGACTTTGAGCGAAAATCATCAAGTGAGGAAAAACCAAAAACCCAAAACCCAAACACCTACAAACCCCAAGTGATTGAGCATCACTGAAGAGATTGATCCTGAGTGGATCCGACGCTTGTTACCTTTAAAGACTGTGCTTCTTCCAGACGGTTAGGCATCATGGTCTAGAGCATCCAAAAGGAATTGTGGATCGCTGAGTGACCAAGTTTGTGAAGGTTTGGAAGTCGCTTGAAGACTTACCACGAGTGATTGGACGAGGTCTGTGTGACCTTAGTTCAAGGAGAATACGGTGAGGACTAGGTGTCTTGGACTAAGTGTCCTTGACTGGGTGTCCGGGACTGTGTGTCCTCGAGTTTAAATACTCAGCCGCTCCAACCAGACGTACAACTGAGACAGCAGTTAGAACTGGTCTACCAAATCATTGTCTTCACCGAGCTTACTGGTTCTATTTCCTCAACTCTTCCACTTCCTCATAACTGTGATGTGTGTTTGTTCATATCTGTGTTTGAAGACTTTGACTGAAGACTTTCTCAATTTCCTCAGTTCAATTTCTTCAATCCGTTTGTCTTCATCCTGTGTTATCCTGTGATTACGCTTCCTGTACTTTGTGCCTGTCTTCATTTCATCATGATGACTATGCTTGTATTCTATTATGTTTACCTTTGAGTACTTATTCCGCTGCTAGTAGTTTTTCGCTAAGGAATTTCCTCACCGGCAAATTCCTCAATGAAGAATTTCATAAAAATCGCCTATTCACCCCCCCCCTCTAGTCGATATAACGCACTTTCAGTAGTGGAATGTCGTCCATGTAGAACCATTCTGAAGACCACTGTGGGTATACCTCTTTGGGGGTTCCTATGAGGTATCCGGATCTGGCTATACGCCATACTTCGGCATCGCCCACTTCAAATATGGAGCCTTCTCGATGGCGGGGAACGAGGCAAAAGAACTTCCTCCATAGTTCAAAATGGGCCTCAATGCTTAAGAACAGTTCGCAAAGGGCTACGAAACCTGAGATGTGCAGAATCGAACCTGGGGTAAGGTTGTGCAGTTGGATGCCGTAAAACTCCAATAGGCCCCTGAGAAAGGGATTGATTGAAAATCCTAGGCCCTGCAACAGGAATGGGACGAAGCACACCCTCTCCTCCTTATTAGGGTTGGGGAAGTTCTCAGCCATCACATCGTTGCCGATGGAAGCCAATCCTGCTCGAACGGGGACTAGATCTGCGAGGGGAAGATAGACCTACGTCTGGAGTCGACTCAGCTGAAGATGAGGCACTAAACAACTCTGCCAATCACTCTCTTGAGGGCCATGGGGGCGCGAAGAGGAGCCTGGGGCACTGGCCATGTTGGAAGGCTTTTTTCGTGGCTAATCTTGATGGTTTTCCTTTTGCGCGATATGAGATGGCATTTGGGGATCTAGATCTCCTTATATAAATGTCGTCCGAGCGTGATGAGGGGCTTATTTGCAAAAAATTCACGGTCCGTTCGTATTCACCCGGTGCACGGAAACCGAAGCGACAACAGGAAGGAGTCATAAAGATAGAACATAGAGGTCAGAACCAGACTATCGTTGGTCCGAAGTACACTGAAGAACCCGCCTTGCAAAGCCAAAGACATAAACCGGATACTACAACGTCATTGAAGGCAAGTTATGGGGCTACTAAGGGAGACCTGGATTCGGGGGTCCTCAAGTGTCCGGCCAGTTCAAGCATGGGTCGGGCTGATGGGCCGTGAAGATAGAAGGGAAGATTATTCCCCGTGTTCGGATAGGACTCCTGGATGCCTGGAAGGCAAGATTGGAGACCGGATGTATTGTTTCCTTCGCTTGTAAACCGACTCTCCGCCCCTCCGGTGTATATATAAACCGGAGGGTTTAGTCCTTAGGGATCATCAGAATTCATATAGGCTAGACATCTAGGGTTTAGCCATTTTGATCTCGAGGTAGATCGACTCTTGTAACCCCTATACTCATCGAATACAATCAAGCATGATGTAGGGTCTTATCTCCATTAAGAGGGCCTGAACCTGGGTAAACATCGTGTTCCCTGTGTCCCTTGTTACCTTCAATCCTCAGACGCACAGTTCGGGACACCCTACCCGAGATCGGCCGGTTTTGACACCGACAACTGTCACTTCATGTTGTTCTCCCTACCATCCTTCTTTCCTTTGTTGCTGCCGTTTGTGCAACGGCAGCACCAACACTTGGCTCAGTAAGCACAAAGGCTGAAACCTCGAACGCATCTGAATCAGTCGGCATCTATTCATCGAGGGGGCTGGGAGTCCTCGACATAGGACGGAGGGAAATGGCTCTCGAACAGGACAAGGGCCTAGCTAAGATCTTGCATTTGCGTGGTCATGTCCTACAATCGCAACACACATTGACAATGAGCATAGCACACACTACCGGACAATCTAGCTCAACATAGCACAATATGAGCAACATACATCACAACTAGCTACAAATCCAATGTGTTCAGCACTACCCTAGCATGCAACAAATCGACCACCAATAGGGACCACAACATCATAATCTCACATATCGGCACACAAATACAACCCTAGCATCTACAAGATGTTTACAGGTCAAACTCTACCACAAGCTCGAACATCAGACCCTACCACATGGTCTCAGATCTAGCTACAACGAGTACAGAGAAGGGGATGATTGAACTCACAGAGGCCATCTAGCTCGACGAAGACGCTTACAATGAGTACAAAGAAGGGGGTGACCGAACTCATAGAGGCCATCACTATAGCTCGAGGAAGACGCTGAAACGGTCGGAGAAGATGAGTTCAGGAGTCGTCGCCACCATGGCCCACCGAACGGGGAAGGAGCGGGAAAGCTCGAAAGAGGGGGGAAGGATGGCGTGAGTTTCAACAGTGGGACAAAGAAGGCTATATAGGGTGACCGAATCAGCGAAGGTGAGCCAAAATCATGCCGTCGACTTCTCAAAGACACGCGCAAGCTCACGCCATCTCCATGGCCGCACGAGCTCAGCGTCACGTTCCCCTCCCTTGCCTCGGCCGAGCCTGGCACACTAGAAACTATTGATTAAGCCGTTCCTAGCGGACCAGACTGGAAGGTGCTTTAATGTTCGTGCAATGCAGACCAAGTAGTGTATGCAGGGAGCCAAACAGACTATTTTCGTCCCACACGGGCCTGGTTGGCCTCTATGTGGGCTGCCAAACACCGCCCAAAGAGTATCATTAACAGTATGCTTGAGAAGGGGTGGGAAATGCTAGCTTGCGAGTTAACATACTTGAATACGTGGGCACTAAGCTTTATACATATACACCAGTTTAATGCTCCGCTCCACTTTTCTGAAACCAATAATAGTGACCTTAGTTACACCACATGACAATCTGCACACAATTGTTGCTTATATTTCACGAAAGGGTTCCTGTATGAAGAATGCCACGATGAAAACACTGAAAAACCACTCATAACTTTCTTTAACGTGTTTCAATTCGACTGGTCCAAATAAGTTGGCTCTTTCTAATGCAGCAAGTCTTTGGCCTCAACTCGTAAATTGGGTGGGTCAGCTGAGAGAAGTGGAATGAGAAATGCTCACCATTCAAGTTGGCAGTGGGCTATTTGAGCTATTTCTCTGGTCATAAATTTCTTCACCCTCTCATCCACCATACTGTGGGGCCATCTCCGCCACGATCCCCGTATATGGAAAATGTGATGCTCGGCGAAAGCCCAATTTGCTCCAAAGGTAAACTATGTACATTACCTCCGTTAACTGTACATCAGCATGTGTGATTGCAGAATGTCCTGATAACAAATACAATATTCAGTCTCCTGCTGTATGCAGACATCAAATAAAGGTAAAATTAAGTAGAAATGGCCTCTTAGGAGGAGAAGGACAACCAACATACGCGATCCAATATCACAAGTATTTCTAGTTGTGGCGAAACGTAGTGTATCACCAAATTGCAGATATCACATAGATATATGACAACGCAGGTGCTTAATGATGTCAACTAATGGCCTCTCAGGGCTCATTAGTCACCCAAGTTGCCGGTGAAAACAGAAGCAACTAATGAAGTCTCAACTCTCAAGGCTCCCAACAAGTTACAAGAAACCGTGGTCACCTTTCACTGCTGGGCACTTCTTTCTTGTGTTCAGTGATTTGAATGACAACAAAGAAACCACGAATCATGATACCTGCGTTAGGTGACTGATTCCTTAACTGGATAGGCCAGTGGTGCAAGTGAGTGGGCTGTCTATACAGATTCAAGTGCAAATAAACGCACCCTACACCTGTCAGCATGCCCCTGCCTCGGGTTCCACCCCTTGTAAGGATCTCAAACCTTGGGGCTCAGGATCTATAGGTCTCGTATTGATTGAGTTCGAGTTACAGGCCTGCAGCGGACCATTTGTAGGCTCATGACAATCGACAAATCCACTAACAGAACGTCAATTATAGGAACATGGCCTAGTACAAATTATGAGGATACTGCCTGTTGGGGCGAGTAATGTAGAGCAAAAAAAGTCCACCTGGGGACTGTCCTGGGTTCCCACAGATCGACCGGTCAATTGCTTCTGTACAAAGGACCTCCCAGGTGGTCTTTTGGGAGTGTCCTTCCCGTCAGATGGCAAACAACTGGAAGCTTGTGATCATGTGGTCTCTGGGAACACAATGGTTCTTGGACTGAGGGCAGAGCTAGACAGTTCCTCCAACAAGCACCAACCAGTCAAGAAGAGCAGTCCAACACTGTGTAATCAATGACACGGCAGCTACTTATATAAGCATAATGGGCTAGCAAGGCCCCGTTCCATCAATTGCACCGCCTAAAGGGCTGTCTCTCCTGACAATGTAACGTGGACTGCATTCAACTATCAGCAACATCAGTCTGCCAGCACATCTCTCTATTTAAGAACCTGTACTTGTACTAAAATAAGGATCAAACATGGTAGGATTCTCAGGTGACAGCTAAAGTAATTTATTCTTCACAAAGCAAAAAAAGACAAGTGCACCACCATACAATAATCATGTTTTCTCTGAGCTATCTATCAATCTAAAATGCTCAGACCAACCAGAATAGACCAAATACCCTTTTTCTCAAAACAAGCGAAAACAACCAAACACAGCCTTGACTAAAAACAAAGAGGCCATAGCAAAACCATGGTGGCTGCCTATAAAGAAGCTTCAGTAGCAACTCACCCAAAAAGCAGTTATATTTATCTTAGCCAAATAGGCATAGAAAGTTTATGCACTTGTTTTGGCTTTGGCTCTGTGTTTTACCCTATGACTGAGCACCATTTGCCTTCACAAAAGACATTCAGCTGATAAGATTTTGTCCAATTTAATACTAATTGGCTCACACAAAGATTACGCGCATTTAGAATGAATAGTAATTTACACGCATAAGATCATCAAAGCCAACACAAACCACTTTTGAATGAACAATTAACAATATTGAGCAAGTGCAACAAGACGCAACAGTAAAGGACATGATCATTATCATTAATTTACAATAGTAGTTGTATAGTAAACCAAGATAAGATGAAATTCACTTCACCTTGAACTGCGTCTCTTAAAATGAAACTAGTCAGGAAGACTCAACCGCCTAAAGAATTCAAAAAGATGGAGATTTGATGTCCAGTAGAAGAAAGCTATCACAGGACCATCTCTGATGAACTACAAATTGCACAAAGGAAATCTGTTCAAAACAAATAATGAATAATAATATGCAAACAAATATGTACTTTGTATGAATGATTTCACCTTTCCATCTAGTATCAAAAGCTCGCCGTCAACCCATCGAGGATTTTTGAAGCCAGCATCTGCAATTCTCCTTTGCCCCTTATACCTAGCAACCTGTGTCATAGTGTAACATAAGATGAGCAGTTTGATGGTGAAAAGGTAAAATCATTAATCCTCTCACAGAAAATACCACTCCAAGTTCTCTAGGGATGACCCCCTTATGAGGAAGCTGATAGTGTTTGCCAACTTTCGCACGGAAGACAACCTGGGATGCAAATAATATCAAATAGGATTGAGTTAGTAATGGTATTATTACAAAAGAAAATAGAATATCTACTTACGAGTGGACATATACTAATTAAGAAAAATAACTACCACATGCTGTTAATATCCACGCCAGCACTTAATTTGAATTTGTGTAGATCATTTTATTATGTGTGGCAATACTTAATTAATATCAGTGCTTATCAGTTCAAATATTGCATAACTATTTCAACATCATAAAATATGCATCATCGTAAAACTGAAATAACCATCTCCAAGATCAGAATAATGTGAGCAAGAATGACATCAACAGGAATTAAGGTGTCTTAATCAGTTCTAGTAATCGAACTCTCAATTACTCTACATGACCACATAAAGACAAGAGAGGTCCCACAATGCAACTAAGAAACATAGCAAGGAGACTCGACGTGAAAAATTCAAAGTATCGGTGTGCAACTCCAAATATTGAGTGTGGTACCCCTAAGAATGTTCTGTAAAACAAAGGTATTACACAATTATTCAAGAATGTGCAATGCATGAAAACTCACACTTCTTACCAGAGAGAACTAGTGAATACGAAATTAAACATCAATGTACCCAAAAAATGATGCATTTCCACTGCAAATGAGAAGGACATAAATCAAAGCATAATAATACCTGACCCGCTGGCACAAGATTGTCCCCAGTCAATTTTGCAGCTTCGACATACTCATAAAACTTAAGATCCAAGTGCTCCTCAGATGAATCCTCCTCCTGCCATTGACCGAATTTCCGTTGTAAACTAAGAACTTCTGAGTCAAACCCAGATGCAGTCTCGTATAGACCTGCCAAGAAGTACCTTTTCAGCCAATACCATAAAAGAGAGACAGCAGATAATGATATCATGAAAAGCTAAGTTGAAGAAATGATTAGGAATATAACCACTAAGAGGATCTGAAGAGATGGGCATCTGAATACGGCTGAAGTGGGTAACTCCATATAGTTTTGGCTGAACCTTGTTATTAAGTTGCTTAATACCAAGTTGTAGTACCTGCTGCAGATAAGCTGAGGTGAAAAAGTCTTCTTTCTTAATGTGACTCGGCAACACTATTAGAAAATACATGCCCAGTATAAATATATATTTCAGGGCTTAATGAATTAGTCAATATGTTTTGTCTTCAAATACTTTGGAGAGAAAAAAAAACAGTAGTGGTACGAAAACGATTCATAGTGTGTTCATGTCAAAAGGTGCTCGACACATATAACTACTTTACTTAACAACCAATAGCCGACTTCAAAAGGCAGATATTATATGTACTTTGCAGATTTTTTTTAATTGATGTATTTTATCATCAAGACAAAAGGTGGTGCATTTTACAAAATGTAGTTCACCAATTACCTAGAAATTTATAAAAAGCACAGTTTGATGTTTTAACAGTTTGTGCAGATTAGCAACATTTAAAGAAAAACTTAAATAGCATAAGAAGTCCATAGTAAATAGTAGGTTCTTTGTTCCAAAGCTATTGCAAAGCAGCTCAGCGTTACAATATTTACCGGTAGTTTCCTATTGCCCCCAGACAACTTTAAACGATCAAACTTGAGATCACCATCCTGCTCAGTGGTACGGAAGCCAACCCGTTTCCTCGGAATCTGCTGAGCCTTTTCTGCAGCTGGCTTTTTACTGGATTGTTCAGTATAGAAGGTAAATGAAAAGCGGTCTCTCTTGTCTAATTTAGCTGGCATGCGTTCAAATGTTTTAGGTGAGGACTGTGAAGCAAAATCCTTATCATTATCAACTTCAATTCCAATCGATAACAATGCTTCAATATCACTTTCCTCACCAGACTCATCATTATTCTCTTCTGCAGAAATTGTTCCTGCTTCTTCATTCTTATCTTCATCGCCAATATCTTGTGAAGATTCATTTTCGATCTCAGCTTCATCGTTGTCATCATCTTCCTCTGAAATCTGGTCAAATATTTTAATTATATAGTCCTGGTTGATGTTTTCCATAGGCGCTACCTTCAATATTTTGATCCTGGGAATTGGAGTTGAATCATTTGACAAGTTTTTCAAACCAGCTGGACCAGCAGCAACATCACTATCATCGCTATTTTGATCGTCCATGCTTATGCCTTCATCGTGTTCCTCGTGTTTAGCACCTAAGGAACTGCTAGATATGTTTATATTGTTGACATCTAGTTTTCCACTCAACATGTTTTGCAACTGGTCCGAATCACTGACATCTGGTTTCAGATGCACTGCCTGGAATAAAAGCTTTATTTTGTTAGAAAATGAGCATGGCTAAAAAAACTAAGGCTAGCAAATTGTTAGATAGCAATTGTTGTAAGCTTACGGTTTTATACCAAAACTAGGTCAGATCAGGTATAGGAATCATGTCATAGCAAAGGACAGCTACACTTGCCAGATACCATATAAATACCAGAGTTCAATATCAACAGGTACGGACTAGTGGCCATAAGAAAATTAATAAGCAGCTATGCTGAAAAGGCCATTAACTCAAACAATCAAACTTATGAAGGATGCATATAAAAAGCCTTGCAACCATAACAATATATATGGAAGTCGAAACATGGCATTTCATGTGCATCAGAAAAATACCAGTGCTTGGATGGACTACAACTACATAACTCGAAGATGCATATAAAAAATTGTAATGTCTATCAGTACTGGCATCATGATACTCTATAATGATATTGTCATATCAAAAGACATAAAGGATGCAATGGTGAGTTTACATGAGCATGAGCAAATACGGTAACTTGGCATTCTACTCATGCAATTTGTGATGAGTGGGAATGAGAATTTTTTTTCAGTTGATTATTAATTTTGAAGTGTCAGTCAGCATACCTGCAGGTTGTATCCTCCATTTGCCTCTGCAAAATAAATTTCGAATATAGGGTAACCATGGCCATCTGAAGCCAGCTGCCTGAACATACGTGAGAGAGAATTAAAACCTAAGGGTATTTTAGCAAATAAAACACACGTGATACTATTCATTTCATGGAAAGCCCATTCCATAATAATATGATGAATATTTATTCATTTCTTTGTTGCCCCAGAGGGGCCCACCCTGGTGGGACCGAGAGAACTAATGGATATTGCTATTTCTTTCATGTGGTAAAATAACAATGTCATTCTTAAGAATCCAAGTTCTGTTTCATCAATGGAAAATAACGATTTAACCCAGTTTCTTCAGCATAAGCTTACTGATTTCACTACCATGTTTTCTATCACCTCCTTATTTGGTCTCATTTCTCTAGTAGTAACACTCGTGACCAAAATTTCCAACTAACATGCCGTCATTCTATAATGGCATAGGCGCCTTCAGAGTGAACACCCTGGAGTAACTAACCCACTCTACCACAGGGATTTTCTTTTTCATCTCTTTCTCAAAACAACATTAATAGGAACAAAACTAAGAACTCAAGTCATCCATAAACATAATGCATGTACTGAAAGTGCACCTAGGAAATGATTGATCAAAGAAAATACACACAACTTGCAATATAGGACAAGAAAACTTTGTAGTTTCGACATACCAAACATGAACTTTTGAGTGTCAATAATAAATAAACAGAAAAAGCAATACCTGATATCGTAACTTTTTGCCACGTATCGACCATGTTCAGCGCTTATACGGATTATAAGACCATATGGATCAGACAAACTTCCAGAAATCCCAGACCACCATCCCAACTGCATATGCTCTAAAGGATCAGGTAATGGCATATCCATAAACTAGAGTCCAATGACTAACAGAAACTTGGGAAAGCTACTCATTTACAAGGCTATATTTTTATAACACGTGCAAATTCATGTGCATTCCAGTTTCCAAAACAAGAGATTCAGGCTTATTAGCTGGTAGCCTGCTACATGACTTTATCCTGCCTGAACTTTAAGCTGCTAGGCTACAGTTATGGCCTTGTGGGACATAATCGTCATACATAAACAACAGTGCTAACAGTAGAATCAACTAGAAAAGCCACAATGGGGGTACTAACTAAGATGGGTAACATGATTACCCTCTTTTAATCCCTCTGTTCAAGAATGCATGGTGTTTTGCTCATGGTCTAAGCAACGGTCTGATATGTGGCATGTGTTTATAGCCAGTGGGCATGTGATGTCATACCATACCATACCTCTTCAGCTTAACTTGGGCTTAATCCAGACATAACTAAAATGGTACTCCGTATGTGATACTGCATGCTACATATTTCATAGTTGCTAATTTGTAGGCATAGAGTCTAACAACACAAAAATTAACAGACTGTTGAGCCTTTGTGTTACTAACCAGTCCTGCACCAGCGTGGTCTCTAATATAAGCTGCATCCACATAGCGGTCCTCTTCTATGGCCCTCTGTAAGAGTTAAAACATTAGATAAACGGTGCTCAATTATCAAATTAATAATATCATACTATCAATCTACACATGGTATCATGAATCAAATCAGTTACTCTACTTGAAAGCATTCAGATTGGTTCCTCTTATCTACAGCATAGTTATGGAAACTGGACAGGTAGATGGCTCGGTCAGGCTCCCAGTTCATGGTCCCTGGTTGGATTACCGGAGCAGAACTAGTACATGATGAATTGAAGTTATGCACAAAACCCAGAAGGCAAGTGTGCAATTGCTCCATTGTTCAGGACGTGGGCTCAAACCACCATCACTTCATATTTCATTTCCTTATCCAACAATTTAATCCTCCAAGCAGATGCAACAGTTGCCAATTTCTAGACAGCTGTGTGAAAGAATTCCAGCTCAGCCTTGTTGCCGCTGGTTCATAACAGCCCAATAGCACAAAACATAAAATTGAACAGCCTGTCACATCCAGTTGCAACACTGATATGAAACAGTGACTGGTGAAAGTTAGTCACTCTGTTACCAGTGGCATTTCAACACCTGACATGTCTGATATTGCTGATTGAGATGGGGAAAGTAAATAAAATAGGTGAGAGAAATTTTCGGTGAGAGTATGCCTTGATGGCCCCCATAATTGGGTTATCTCAGTTATTAGATAAGTTATTAGCTACTGTTTCCACCCAAAGCAGTAAGCATGCCAGACATTCATCCCCCTGTAGCATAGGACTATTTCACTAGCTATTGACAGGCACATAACTAGGATATTTTAAAGTAATAATAGAGGAAACATGATGTCGCAAGCGAACTAAAATGATCAAAGGTGCCATTCATCATTAACTATACACAGACAAAAGAGCAGATATTTGCGGTTTCTTACATGTAACTCAGATATTGCTCTGCCGACAGTATCATTTCTTGATGTAGCAGCAATAGCTAACTTCAGTTTGTGGGCACTCCTATAGTCTTCTCTACACACAGCAGTGCGGAGTTGTAGCTGAAACACAATACATGGCCATCAGGAATTTACAATCTGATAGAAGCAATCGATTAAGAGGAAAAATATCTTGACAAAAAACAAAATATGCACATGGTATATCAGCAATGCGCAAAGAATTAAGTTATGCCTAATATTGCACATACATTTTTTTAATTAGTCATATACAGATACGACACAACCAGCACTCAATGGTTCCAAACAATTCCAGATACAAAAAAAACTGGCACACCTAATGAAAAACAATTTTAAAAACATCAAACATCATATAAAATACAAATAAGCTCCTGGCTCTTCTTTATGCTGCCATGAAGTAAGACCTTTTTGCCATTAATATATGGCAGCCAATCATGAAGCTTGGTAGTGTGATTTCAGAAAGGTAGTCCAAATTGTAACTCATATATGATCATTGTTTCTACCATAACTTGTAGTCCCAGCTCTACAATAAAAGCATAGGTGTTCTATCAGCCTAAACAACAGTATGATGCACGCTTTGTAAATCTATTAGATCACTGAGCCTATCAACGGTATGATTGTGAATCTATTAAACCATTGGGCCTATTAACGGTATGATGCATGCTTTGTGAATCTATTAGACCATTGAGCCTATTAACAAAAGCGTATAAGCATTGCAAACCATCAATACAAGTGTTGACACGGTATCTCCCACATGCTGTTGGCATGGTAACAGATGGCATAGGCCATAAACGGAACATGTTATGGTGCTAAGCCCAAGATATAGCCTACCATCAATGGATTGACCTAACACAACATTAGTAGTTTCAACACACGAAAGAACTTTGGCGACTAAGTCACATTGATACTTGAGAGAAAAAATGTGTCGCTCCAAAGAAGCCAGTTTAAGTTTGAGTCTGGCTTCAGTAGTGCTTCAGCTCCCTAAGGAGTAAGTTTCTTCAGAACAGTTAATCGCCATCGATTGAGCTTATCCGCACTAGGTAAATTTCTTCAGAACCTAACTCCTTCATGCTACTAGTTCCTGGGATAAGGCAAGTATAGATGGTCTGGCAGAAGAAAGGGGAAATATGGAATTTGGGCATGGTCCATGGAGACATTTGTACTGCTAAACGTTCCATGTTTGTAATCACATGTAATGAAAAATCAATAACGGTGCGTTTTGTGCAAGCCTCATCCATATTCACAAGTAGTCACTGATCAGTGAGAAAAATCAACCTGCAGTTCATCAACAAGGCGCTCGCTCTCCTGAATGAGGGCGAAGTGCTGCTTCCACCTCTCCCAGCTCCACTTCCCTGCTTCCTGCACCACGTCCACCTCCTCACCGTCTTCCTCCACTCCCTGCCCTCTCTCCTCCAGTTCGTGAGAACTCTCCGCTCCCTTCGCGAGGCCCGCCTCCTTCGAGGGGTGTGCGGAGGGCCAGTAATTCCTGACGTACTCGCTCCACCGCCGCACGGCGCCCTGGAGGGCATCGTGGAAGAGAGCGTCCCAGCCTCGGCGTGGCTCGCCGCCGGGGTCCGCACCGGGGCTGCGCGCGCCGCACCGGAACACCGAGGCGACGTCGGAGGCGCGGCGAGTCGGCGCGGCGCCCGCCAGGCGGCGGACGCGGAGGAGGCGCTGGCCGCGGTGCGCGGCGAGGAATCGGCTAGGGTTGGGGTCCAGCTGCCGCGAGGACGAGGACGAGGAGGGGAAGGAGGCGGCCGTGGCGGGCAGCGGCGCGCGGGGCGCGGTGTAGACGGACGCCATGGAGGCGAAGTCAGCACGGCCGCGGAGATGGAAGCCGCCGCGCGACGCACCGGATGAATCGTGCTCGTGCGCTCGTGGCGCGTGGTCGGCTTTGTGTTGTCCCCCTTTCCTGTGGATTGGGTCGAGGGCGGGCGTAACTGATAAGACTTTCGCGGGGAGCAGACGAACCTCGTGGGGGGCGAACATGACGGGTGGGGGCCCCGGGCGAGCGAAACCTGTTTGCGGGCCCGGGCTCCGAGTTTTTGCGGCTAGATGTTGTGTCCTCGGAAAATGCTGTGCCGCTCACAGTGTCGGTACAAAGGACGATGGTTGGTGGGGTCCGGCCACGTTCTTCAAGAGTGAGGCTTCTCGAATGCACCTCGTGTCGTCCGCGCCGGCCGAATGAGCCGAGGGGTCCCGTCCGCAGCAAATTTGACAATTTTAACTTGTGAATGTAAGGGCATGTACAATGGTTAATAAAGCAGTTTTATTTTAAGTCTTGCATATAATTTAGAGATGATAAAAGAATATGTCTACAATAAATTATATCTTAGCCTTATCTTCAGTAACTAACAATTTCTTAAAACATGATAAGATAAATTGTGCTAAGAGATCATCTCTTGTCTTATCTTAAATAAAAGAAGACAAGCCTTTTCTTATGAGTTCTTTCTTCTCCACCTCATCATTTATCCTACGTGGCACTCCTAAGATAGCACCATTGTACATGCACTAATCAATTTATAAAATGAACTGTCCTTAAAATTATTTCACTCAGCTGATCGTGAAAGCCCCTGGGCCCGCACCCAGCAGTGCAGCGCCTCAGAGCTAGGCGCCGCACGTGTAAAGTGCAGCGCCTAGCACTGTCTGTTACTAGTTGGCTGGCCGGTCCCCCTCCCCCACTCTCTCCACGCACGCCCCAACCCCCAAAGCATTCCCACCCGAGATTTGCCCCTCTCTCCCCTTCTCAAAATCTTCTCCAAATCTTCCAAATTTGAAGAGTTTGTCCATGGATTTCGAAGTCAAACCCTCCCTCAAGGTAATCTTCTCTGATCCCCTTGTTTTGATCCAAGTAATGTTAACAAATTGCCCATTTGTTGCTAGTTTGGGGAAACCCTAGTTTTGTATGGATCTAGATATTTGCATGGAGATGTGAGATATTGTTTGCCAATTTCCTATGATTAGGCTTGTTAGAATGTTAGGGTTATCCTTATGGTGTTCTTATTGTTTGAATAGGATGGACCCTAGTGATATCATTGAGTTGGAGGAAAGGCATAATGTTGGTTTTGAAATGCACATCTGTTGAAAGACAATGCGTGTCAACTCGGAGCAACGTTGGGTTGCATACAAGGAGACGACGGCTGAATCACTAGACAAGGCTCTTGAGTTATTTGCAACGAAGAAGGTTGATTCAAGTTTGCATTTGGACTTGAACCGGAACCACTCCCCTTTGGTTGCTAGTAGCCCCCCGCCCTTGAACCGAGATGAAATTATTGAACCTCTTTTGACCCAAGAAGTGAGGCCAGCATTGAGCCCGTTTCCAAACAACCAAAAATGAAGCTTTGCAAGAGGAGAATGATGAGTACGCGGACGATGACAATGAAGTTGATCTCCATGACAACAATGTGGGTGATCTCGACAAATATCATTTGCAAGAGAGAATGGACCATTCCGTCCCTTATTCTTGTGGCTATGCATCGGATTCGGATGACGAAGGTCCCGATGAATAAGTTGATGAGGAGAGGTTCACGGTGAAGTAGGCCGAAACTTTCGAGAAGGTATTTGGGGCGGGATCATCGGACTACATTGTTCAAGGATGTTAGTCTTGCGGATGAAGCCGTGGTAGATGGTGGCCAAGGTATATCTCTTGGGTTTAGGCCAAGATCTCACCGTGATTTGGAAGACGACAAGAACGGGATTGCTAAAGGGTCTAAGTTTGAAACCTTGTTGGAATTGAAGATGTGTCTTGACAACTACTCGGTTACGCATTATCGTCCACACAAGGTGGTGAACTCGGACATCAATGTGCGCTACACGGATGCATGTGCATGTGAAGATGAAGAATTTTCGTGGATTGTGCGTGCAAGACCATGGAAAGGAGGTCCCACTTGGCACGTAGTGAGTTGTGTGCCAACTCACATGTGCCGAGGCAAAAGGGTGGATGGCAAGGTTGTGTCCCAAGACCACAGACAACTCACGTCCGAGCTCATCGCTTACGGGCTCTCCAACTCAATATCCACACTTCCAACAAATGAGCATCCAACATGTCATTGACCTTGTGAAAGCCATCTTTCATTACAAGGTGAAATACGGCAAGGCATGGAAGGCGAAGCAAGCCGCATTTAAGATGTTGTATGGTAGTTGGGAGGAAGCATACAACCGAATCCCTAGGTTGTTGTTAGCCATGGCCGCCACAAACCCGGGCATTGTTCATGTGGTCGAGCCTCATGGGGAAAAACAACGGTTCATGACGGAAGGAAAGTCTGAGTATTTGGCCGTGCATTTTGGGCATTCGAGCAATGTGTGAGGGCTTTCGAACACTGTAGGCCGGTCATCGCCATTGATGGCACGTTCTTGGCCGGACAATACAACGGCACCTTGTTGGTTGCGATAGCAAGTGATGCCAATAATCGGGTGTTGCCATTGGCATTTGCTTTGGTTGAGATGGAGAACAATGACAACTGGGAGTGGTTTTTGCGTCTTTTGAGGACGAAGGTGTTACCCGCTCAGAGGGAAATTTGTGTCATATCGGATCAGCATCCAGGAATTCTTAACGCGGTGGAGATTGACATTCTCGGGCATGCTCTGTTGCACCATCGATGGTGCATGAGGCACTTTTGTTCAAACTTCTATAGGGCATGTGGCCTTAAGGAGTTGGCCGATGATCTTCAAGATTGTTGTCTCGCTTTCTCCGACAAGCGGTTCGCCACTTTGTTCGACAAATTACTCGCACACAAAAAACTTGATCCCGGGGGTCAAGACTTTCTCAATAGGCACATTAAATACCGGAACAAGTGGGCACGTGCTTTTGATGAAGATGGCCGAAGGTACGGTCAAATGACAAGCAATATGGTCGAATGCTTCAATAGGGTGCTCAAAGGTGCATGTGGATTACCCGTGACGGCAATAGTTCAATACACATTTGACAAGATGAATGCGTACTTTCTAAAATACTCGATGAAAACGGATGCACAGATAGCGGGTGAGAATAAGCGCAAGTACAAGTACAAGTTCCCACCTGATGCGGCTTGAAGCTACGTCGGTATTTCCCCAAAGAGGAAGGGATGATGCAGCACAACGATGGTAGGTATTTCCCTCACTGATGAGACCAAGGTTATCAAACCAGTAGGAGAACCAAGAAACAACATGTAAGCAGCGCCTGCACACAAATAACAACTACTCGCAACCCGACGTATTAAAGGGGTTGTCAATCCCTTTCGGGTAACGGTGCCAGAAATTGGCAAAACAGACGTGAATAAATTGTAGTAGATTGATAGATCGAACGCCCCACACTTGTGCTTCAAAGTAGCACCATGATCTTCATGATAGAGAGTCTCCTATGTTGTCACTTTTATATACTAGTGGGAATCTTTCATTATAGAACTTGGCTTGTATATTCCAATGATGGGCTTCCTCAAAATGCCCTAGGTCTTCGTGAGCAAGCAAGTTGTATGCACACCCACTTAGTTCTTTTTGAGCTTTCACACACTTATAACTCTAGTGCATCCGTTGCATGGCAATCCCTACTCACTCACATTGATATCTATTGATGGGCATCTCCATAGCCCGTTGATACGCCTAGTCGATGTGAGACTATCTTCTCCATTTTTGTCTTCTCCACAACCACCATTCTATTCCACCTATAGTGCTATGTGTTGGAAATATGCCCTAGAGGCAATAATAAATTGATTATTATTATATTTCCTTGTTCATGATAATCGTTTATTATCCATGCTAGAATTGTATTGATAGGAAACTCAGATACATGTGTGGATACATAGACAACACCATGTCCCTAGTAAGCCTCTAGTTGACTAGCTCGTTAATCAATAGATGGTTACGGTTTCCTGACCATGGACATTGGATGTCGTTGATAACGGGATCACATCATTAGGAGAATGATGTGATGGACAAGACCCAATCCTAAGCCTAGCACAAGATCATGTAGTTCGTATGCTAAAGCTTTTCTAATGTCAAGTATCATTTCCTTAGACCATGAGATTGTGCAACTCTCGGATACCGTAGGAGTGCTTTGGGTGTGCCAAACGTCACAACGTAACTGGGTGGCTATAAAGGTACACTACGGGTATCTCTGAAAGTGTCTGTTGGGTTGGCACGAATCGAGATTGGGATTTTGTCACTCCGTGTAAACGGAGAGGTATCTCTGGGCCCACTCGGTAGGACATCATCATAATGTGCACAATGTGACCAAGGGGTTGATCACGGGATGATGTGTTACGGAACGAGTAAAGAGACTTGCCGGTAACGAGATTGAACAAGGTATCGGTATACCGACGATCGAATCTCGGGCAAGTACCATACCGCTAGACAAAGGGAATTGTATACGGGATTGATTGAGTCCTTGACATCGTGGTTCATCCGATGAGATCATCGTGGAACATGTGGGAGCCAACATGGGTATCCAGATCCCGCTGTTGGTTATTGACCGGAGAACATCTCGGTCATGTCTGCATGTCTCCCGAACCCGTAGGGTCTACACACTTAAGGTTCGATGACGCTAGGGTTATAAAGGAAGTTTGTATGTGGTTACCGAATGTTGTTCGGAGTCCCGGATGAGATCCCGGACGTCACGAGGAGTTCCGGAATGGTCCGGAGGTAAAGATTTATATATAGGAAGTCCTGTTTCGGCCATCGGGACAAGTTTCGGGGTCATCGGTATTGTACCGGGACCACCGGAAGGGTCCCGGGGGCCCACCGGGTGGGGCCACCTGCCCCGGGGGCCACATGGGCTGTAGGGGGTGCGCCTTGGCCTACATGGGCCAAGGGCACCAGCCCCTAGAGGCCCATGCGCCAAGATATAGGAAAAAGGGGAGAGTCCTAAAGGGGAAGGCACCTCCGAGGTGCCTTGGGGAGGATGGACTCCTCCCCCCTCTTAGCCGCACCCCTTCCTTGGAGGAAGGGGCAAGGCTGCGCCTCCCCCCTCTCCCCTGCCCCTATATATAGTGGAGGGGAGGGAGGGCATCCATACCTGAGCCCTTGGCGCCTCCCTCCCTCCCGTGACACCTCCTCCTCTCCCGTAGGTGCTTGGCGAAGCCCTGCAGGATTGCCACGCTCCTCCATCACCACCACGCCGTTGTGCTGCTGCTGGATGGAGTCTTCCTCAACCTCTCCCTCTCTCCTTGCTGGATCAAGGCGTGGGAGACATCGTCGAGCTGTACGTGTGTTGAACGCGGAGGTGCCGTCCGTTCGGCACTAGGATCATCGGTGATCTGAATCACGACGAGTACGACTCCATCAACCCCGTTCACTTGAACGCTTCCGCTTAGCGATCTACAAGGGTATGTAGATGCACTCTCCTTCCCCTCGTTGCTGGTCTCTCCATAGATAGATCTTGGTGACACGTAGGAAAATTTTGAATTTCTGCTACGTTCCCCAACAGTGGCATCATGAGCTAGGTCTATTGCGTAGATTCTTTGCACGAGTAGAACACAAAGTAGTTGTGGGCGTCGATATTGTTCAATATGCTTGCCGTTACTAGTCTTATCTTGATTCGGCGGCATCGTGGGATGAAGCGGCCCGGACCAACCTTACACGTACGCTTACGTGAGACCGGTTCCACCGACAAACATGCACTAGTTGCATAAGGTGGCTGGCGGGTGTCTGTCTCTCCCACTTTAGTCGGATCGGATTCGATGAAAAGGGTCCTTATGAAGGGTAAATAGCAATTGGCATATCACGTTGTGGTTCATGCGTAGGTAAGAAACGTTCTTGCTAGAAACCCATAGCAGCCACGTAAAACATGCAAACAACAATTAGAGGACGTCTAACTTGTTTTTGCAGGGTATGCTATGTGATGTGATATGGCCAAAAGGATGTGATGAATGATATATGTGATGTATGAGATTGATCATGTTCTTGTAATAGGAATCACGACTTGCATGTCGATGAGTATGACAACCGGCAGGAGCCATAGGAGTTGTCTTTATTTATTTGTGACCTGCGTGTCAACTTAAACGTCATGTAATTACTTTACTTTATTGCTAACCGTTAGCCATAGTAGTAGAAGTAATAGTTGGCGAGGCAACTTCATGAAGACACGATGATGGAGATCATGATGATGGAGATCATGGTGTCATGCCGGTGACGATGATGATCATGGAGCCCCGAAGATGGAGATCAAAAGGAGCAAAGTGATGATGGCCATATCATGTCACTATTTGATTGCATGTGATGTTTATCATGTTTATACATCTTATTTGCTTAGAACGACGGTAGTAAATAAGATGATCCCTTACAACAATTTCAAGAAGTGTTCTCCCCTAACTGTGCACCGTTGCGACAGTTCGTGTTTCGAAGCACCACGTGATGATCGGGTGTTAGATTCTAACGTTCACATACAACGGGTGTAAGACAGATTTACACACGCGAAACACTTAGGGTTAACTTGACGAGCCTAGCATGTACAGACATGGCCTCGGAACACGGAGACCGAAAGGTCGAACATGAGTCGTATAGAAGATACGATCAACATGAAGATGTTCACCGATGATGACTAGTCCGTCTCACGTGATGATCGGACACGGCCTAGTTTGACTCGGATCATGTAATCACTTAGATGACTAGAGGGATGTCTATCTGAGTGGGAGTTCATAAGATGAACTTAATTATCCTGAACATAGTCAAAAGGTTTTTGCAAATTATGTCGTAGCTCACGCTATAGTTCTACTGTTTAGATATGTTCCTAGAGAAAAATTAGTTGAAAGTTGATAGTAGCAATTATGCGGACTAGGTCCGTAAACTGAGGATTGTCCTCATTGCTTCATAGAAGGCTTATGTCCTTAATGCACCGCTCAGTGTGCTGAACCTCGAACGTTGTCTGTGGTTGTTGCGAACATCTGACATACACGTTTTGATAACTACGTGATAGTTCAGTTAAACGGTTTAGAGTTGAGGCACCAAAGACGTTTTTGAAACATCGCGAAACATATGAGATGTTTTGAGGGCTGAAATTGGGATTTCAGGCTCGTGCCCATGTCAAGAGGTATAAGACCTCCGATGACTTTCTTAACCTGCAAACTAAGGAGAAAAGCTCAATTGTTGAGCTTGTGCTCAGATTGTCTGAGTACAACAATCATTTGAATCGAGTGGGAGTTGATCTTCCAGATAAGACAGTGATGGTTCTCCAAAGTCATTGCCACCAAGCTGTTAGAGCTTCGTGATGAACTATAACATATCAGGGATAGATATGATGATCCTTGAGGTATTCGCGATGTTTGACACCGCGAAAGTAGAAATCAAGAAGGAGCATCAATTGTTGATGGTTGGTGAAACCACTAGTTTCAAGAAGGGCAAGGGCAAGAAGGGATACTTCATGAAACGGCAAATCAGCTGCTGCTCTAGTGAAGAAACCCAAGGTAAAACCCAAACCCGAGACTAAGTGCTTCTGTAATAAGGGGAACAACCACTAGAGCAGAATTACCCTAGATACTTGGTAGATAAGAAGGCTGGCAAGGTCGATAGAAGTATATTGGATATACATTGTGTTAATGTGTACTTTGCTAGTACTCCTAGTAGCACCAGGGTATTAGATACCGGTTCGGTTGCTAAGTGTTAGTAACTCGAAACAAAAGGCTACGGAATAAACGGAGACTAGCTAAAGGTGAGCTGACGATATGTGTTGGAAGTTTTTCCAAGCTTGATATGATCAAGCATCGCACGCTCCCTCTACCAAAGAGATTGGTGTTAAACCTAAATAATTGTTATTTGGTGTTTGCGTTGAGCATAGACATGATTGGATTACGTCTATCGCAATACGGTTATTCATTTAAGGAGAATAATGGTTACTCTGTTTATTTGAATAATACCTTCAATGGTCTTACACCTAAAATGAATGGTTTATTAAATCTCGATCGTAGTGATACACATGTTCATGCCAAAAGATAGTAATGATAGTACCACCTACTTGTGGCACTGCCACGTAAGTCATATCGGTATAAAACGCATGAAGAAGCTCCATATTGATGGATCTTTGGGCTCACTCGTTTTTGAAAAGTTTGAGACATGCGAACCATGTCTATTGGTGTATATGCATGAAGAAACTCCATGCAAATGGACCGTTTTGACTCACTTGATTTTGAATCACTTGGGACATGCAAATCATACCACATGGGCAAGATGACTGAAAAGCCTCGTTTTCAGTAAGATGGAACAAGATAGCAACTTGTTGGAAGTAACACATTTTGATGTGTGCAGTCCAATGAGTGCTGAGGCATGCAGTGAATATCGTTATGTTCTTACTTCACAGATGATTCGAGTAGATGTTGAGTATATTTACTTGATGAATCACGAGTCTGAATTATTGAAAGGTTCAAGTAATTTCAGTGTGAAGTTGAAAGATCGTCGTGACAAGAGGATAAAAGATCTATGATATGATCATAGAGATGAATATCTGAATCACGAGTTTGGCACAGAATTAAGACATTGTGGAAATTGTTTCACAACTGATACAGCCTGGAACACCATAGTGTGATGGTGTGTCCAAACGTCATAGTTGCACCCTATTGGATATGGTGCATACCATGATGTCTCTTATCGAGTTACCACTATCGTTCATGGGTTAGGCATTAGAGACAACCACATTCACTTTAAATAGGGCACCACATAATTTCGTTGAGACGACACCGTATGAACTATGGTTTGGAGAAACCTAAGTTGCCGTTTCTTGAAAGTTTGGGGCTGCGACGCTTATGTGAAAAGGTTTCAGGTTGATAAGCTCGAACCCAAAGCAGATAAAATGCATCTTCATAGGACACCCAAAAACAGTTGGGTATACCTCCTAATTCAGATCCGAAAGCAATAGGGATTGTTTCTTGAATCGGGTCCTTTTTCGAGGAAAGGTTTCTCTCGAAAAGTTGAGTGGGAGGATGGTGGAGACTTGATGAGGTTATTGAACCGTCACTTCAACAAGTGTGTAGCAGGGCACAGGAAGTTGTTCCTGTGGCACCTACACCAATTGAAGTGGAAGCTTATGATAGTGATCATGAAACTTCGGATCAAGTCACTACCAAACCTCGTGGGATGACAAGGATGCGTACTACTTCAGAGTGGTACGTAATCCTGTCTTGGAAGTCATGTTGCTAGACAACAATGAACCTACGAGCTATGGAGAAGCGATGGTGGGCCCGGATTCCGATAAATGGCTCAAGGCCATAAAACCCGAGAGAGGATCCATGTATGAAAACAAAGTGTAGACTTTGGAAGAACTACTTGATGGTCGTAAGGCTGTTAGGTACATATGGATTTTGAAAGGAAGACAGACAATGATGGTAAGTGTCACCATTGAGAAAGCTCGACTTGTCGTTAAGATGTTTTTCGACAAGTTCAAGGAGTTGACTACGATGAGACTTTCTCACTCGTAGCGATGCTAAGAGTCTGTTGGAATTATATTAGCAATTACTGCATTATTTATGAAATCTTGCAGATAGGATGTCAAAACATTGTTTCCTCGACGATTCTTGAGGAAAGGTTGTATGTGATACAACCGGAAGGTTTTGTCTATCCTGAAATATGCTAATAAGTATGCAAAGCTCCAGCAATCCTTCTGAGGACTGGAGTGAGCATCTCGGAGTTGGAATGTATGCTTTGATGATGATCAAAGATTTTGGGTGTATACAAAGTTTATGAGAAACTTGTATTTCCAAAGAAGTGAGTGGGAGCACTATAGAATTTCTGATGAGTATATGTTGTTGACATATTAATGATCAGAAATGACGTAGAATTTCTGGAAAGCATATAGGGTTATTTGGAAAGTGTTTTCAATGGAAAACCTGGATTAAGCTACTTGAACATTGAGCATCAAGATCTATAAGGATAGATCAAAACGCTTAATAGTACTTTCAAATGAGCACATGCCTTGACGTGATCTTGAAGGTGTTCAAGATGGATCAGTCAAAGAAGGAGTTCTTGCCTGAGTTGTAAGGTATGAAGTTAAGACTTAAAGCTCGACCATGGCAGAATAGAGAGAAAGGAACGAAGGTCGTCCCCTATGCTTAAGACATAGGCTCTACAGTATGCTATGCTGTGTACCGCACCTGAAGTGTGCTTTACCATGAGTCAGTCAAGGGGTACAAGAGTGATCCAAGAATGGATCACAGGACAGCGGTCAAAGTTATCCTTAGTAACTAGTGGACTAAGGAATTTTCTCAATTATGGAGGTGGTAAAAGAGTTCGTCGTAAAGGGTTACGTCGATGCAAGCTTAACACCTATCCGGATAGCTCTGAGTAGAGATACCGGATACGTATAATGGAGCAACAATTTAGAATAGCTCCAAGTAGAACAGTTATTTGGAATAGCTCCAAATAGAACGTGGTAGCTGCATCTAGGAGATGACATAGAGATTTGTAAAGCACACACGGATCTGAAAGGTTCAGACCCGTTGACTATAACCTCTCTCACAAGCATAACATGATCAAACCCAGAACTCATCGAGTGTTAATCACATGGTAAATGTGAACTAGATTATTGACTCTAGTAAACTCTTTGGGTGTTAGTCACATGGGGATGTGACCTTGAGTGTTAATCACATATCGATGTGAACTAGATTATTGACTCTAGTGCAAGTGGGAGACTGTTGGAAATATGCCCTAGAGGCAATAATAAATTGATTATTATTATATTTCCTTGTTCATGATAATCGTTTATTATCCATGCTAGAATTGTATTGATAGGAAACTCAGATACATGTGTGGATACATAGACAACACCATGTCCCTAGTAAGCCTCTAGTTGACTAGCTCGTTAATCAATAGATGGTTACGGTTTCCTGACCATGGACATTGGATGTCGTTGATAACGGGATCACATCATTAGGAGAATGATGTGATGGACAAGACCCAATCCTAAGCCTAGCACAAGATCATGTAGTTCGTATGCTAAAGCTTTTCTAATGTCAAGTATCATTTCCTTAGACCATGAGATTGTGCAACTCCCGGATACCGTAGGAGTGCTTTGGGTGTGCCAAACGTCACAACGTAACTGGGTGGCTATAAAGGTACACTACGGGTATCTCTGAAAGTGTCTGTTGGGTTGGCACGAATCGAGATTGGGATTTTGTCACTCCGTGTAAACGGAGAGGTATCTCTGGGCCCACTCGGTAGGACATCATCATAATGTGCACAATGTGACCAAGGGGTTGATCACGGGATGATGTGTTACGGAACGAGTAAAGAGACTTGCCGGTAACGAGATTGAACAAGGTATCGGTATACCGACGATCGAATCTCGGGCAAGTACCATACCGCTAGACAAAGGGAATTGTATACGGGATTGATTGAGTCCTTGACATCGTGGTTCATCCGATGAGATCATCGTGGAACATGTGGGAGCCAACATGGGTATCCAGATCCCGCTGTTGGTTATTGACCGGAGAACATCTCGGTCATGTCTGCATGTCTCCCGAACCCGTAGGGTCTACACACTTAAGGTTCGATGACGCTAGGGTTATAAAGGAAGTTTGTATGTGGTTACCGAATGTTGTTCGGAGTCCCGGATGAGATCCCGGACGTCACGAGGAGTTCCGGAATGGTCCGGAGGTAAAGATTTATATATAGGAAGTCCTGTTTCGGCCATCGGGACAAGTTTCGGGTCATCGGTATTGTACCGGGACCACCGGAAGGGTCCCGGGGGCCCACCGGGTGGGGCCACCTGCCCCGGGGGCCACATGGGCTGTAGGGGGTGCGCCTTGGCCTACATGGGCCAAGGGCACCAGCCCCTAGAGGCCCATGCGCCAAGATATAGGAAAAAGGGGAGAGTCCTAAAGGGGAAGGCACCTCCGAGGTGCCTTGGGGAGGATGGACTCCTCCCCCCTCTTAGCCGCACCCCTTCCTTGGAGGAAGGGGCAAGGCTGCGCCTCCCCCCTCTCCCCTGCCCCTATATATAGTGGAGGGGAGGGAGGGCATCCATACCTGAGCCCTTGGCGCCTCCCTCCCTCCCGTGACACCTCCTCCTCTCCCGTAGGTGCTTGGCGAAGCCCTGCAGGATTGCCACGCTCCTCCATCACCACCACGCCGTTGTGCTGCTGCTGGATGGAGTCTTCCTCAACCTCTCCCTCTCTCCTTGCTGGATCAAGGCGTGGGAGACATCGTCAAGCTGTACATGTGTTGAACGCGGAGGTGCCGTCCGTTCGGCACTAGGATCATCGGTGATCTGAATCACGACGAGTACGACTCCATCAACCCCGTTCACTTGAACGCTTCCGCTTAGCGATCTACAAGGGTATGTAGATGCACTCTCCTTCCCCTCGTTGCTGGTTTCTCCATAGATAGATCTTGGTGACACGTAGGAAAATTTTGAATTTCTGCTACGTTCCCCAACACTATGTCCATGGCTCACGCTCATGTATTGCGTGAAGATTGAAAAAGTTTAAGAACATCAAAAGTATGAAACAATTGCTTGGCTTGTCATCAGGGTTGTGCATGATTTAAATATTTTGTGTGGTGAAGATGGAGCATAGCCAGACTATATGGTTTTGTAGGGATATCTTTCTTTGGCCATGTTATTTTGAGAAGACATGATTGCTTAGTTAGTATGCTTGAAGTATTATTATTTCTATGTCAATATTAAACTTTTGTCTTGAATCCTATGGATCTGAATATTCTTGCCACAATAAAGAGAACTACATGGATAAATATGTTAGGTAGCATTCCACATCAAAAATTCTATTTTTATCATTTACCTACTCGAGGACGAACAAGTTTGTTGCCAGAGGTATCATCACCAAGCTTCCTCCTTCGTGGAGGAACTTTGCTACCTTACTGAAGCATAAGAGACAGGAGTTTTCCGTTCCATATCTCATTGGTACTCTTGATGTCGAAGAAAAGGCGAGAGCAAAGGACACACGTGCTCGAGGTATTGAGGGAGGATCTAGTGCCAATCTGGTACAGAAGAAGAACTTCCAGCCCCACAAGTTCAAGAACAAGGGCAAGTTTGATGGTAAAGCAAAATTTTATGGGAAGAACAAGGTTGTGCAACACACGAACTTCAAGAAGAAGAATGACAATAAGAAAGGTGTTTGTCATGTGTGTGGGGATCCTGATCATTGGGATCCTAGTTGCCCTAATCGCTATGACAAGCGTCATCCTGGGAAAGGCGGCAAGATTGCTAATGTCGTCATTGGAGACATTGACATGAAGAATGTTGGGTATGGTATATTTCCCACTATTCTTTCAGTATGTCATTCTCCTGATTGGTTGATTGACACGGGTGCTAATGTGCATGTATGCGGTGATATTTCCACGTTTACATCTTATCAGACCGCAGGGACTTCAACCGTGCTGATGGGCAACGGTTCAAGTGCTTCTGTTCGTGGTGTTGGCACGGTCGATCTGAAGTTTACTTTGGGGAAGATCATGCGGCTGAAGAACGTGCATTATGTCCCCTCCGTCAATAAAAATCTTGTTAGCGGATCTCTTCTGTGCAGAGATGGCTATAAGATTGTCTTTGAGTCAAATAAATTTGTAATATCCAAGTATGGAACCTTTGTTGGTAAAGGCTATGAGTCAGGAGGCCTGTTTCATTTATCCTTATCAGACGTTTGCAATAAAGTTGTTAATCATGTTTGCAACAATAGTGAATCAAATGTGTGACATTCACGTCTTTGTCATGTTAACTTTGGTTACATGTCACGACTAGCGAAGTTGAACTTAATGCCTAGTTTCACCACTGTCAAGGGATCTAAGTGTCAAGTTTGTGTGCAAGCTAAGAAACCTCGCAAGTCTCACACGACCGCAGAAACGAGAAATCTTGCACCACTAGAGCTCATACATTCAGATCTATGTGAAATGAATGGTGTTTTGACAAAAGGTGGAAAGAAATATTTCATGACGTTAATTGACGACTCCACTAGATACTGCCGTGTGTATCTTCTGAAATCTAAGGATGAGGCCTTGAACTTTTTCAAGATCTATAAAGCTGAAGTGGAAAACCAACTTGATCGAAAAATCAAGAGGCTTAGGTCCGACCGTGGTGGAGAGTATTTTCAAATGAATTTGGTGTTTTTTGTGCGTAACATGGTATAATCCATGAGAGGACGCCTCCCTATTCACCTAGTTCAAATGGGGTGGCCGAAAGAACCGTACTCCAACTGATTTGGTTAACGCCATGTTAGACACATCGGGTCTCTCCAAGGCATGGTGGGGGGAGACGATATTGACGGCATGTCATGTCCTAAACCGAGTTCCCACAAAGAACAAAGAAATAACTCCATTCGAGGAATGGGAGAAGAAAAGGTTAAAACTCTCTTATCTACGAACATGGGGTTGTTTGACGAAAGTCAATATTCCAATTCCAAAGAAGCGGAAGCTTGGACCAAAGACTGTGGATTGTGTTTTCCTTGGATATGCTTTTCATAGCATTGGCTATAGATTCTTGGTTGTAAAATCTAAGGTACCTGACATGCATGTCGGTACGATCATGGAGTCGAATGATGCGACTTTCTTTGAAGATATCTTTCCCATGAAGGATATGGCTACCTCATCTAATTAGGAGATGCCTTGTTCATCGAATCAGGAACCAGTTACAATTATTGAACCTGCCATTTCGATGGAGCACTTTGAAAGTCCTGTGGAGGAGAACAATGAAGTTCCTACTAGGAGCAAGAGACAGAGGACTGCGAAGTCCTTTGGTCATGATTTTCTTATGTATCTCATAGATGACACTCCCAGTTCTATTTCAGAGGCCTATGCATCTGAAGATGCTGACTACAGGAAGGAAGTAGTTCGTAGCGAGATGGATTCCATCTTGGCGAATGAAACTTGGGATATAACTAATCGTCCTTATGGGTGCAAACCTATAGGATGCAAATGGGTATTCAAGAAGAAGCTTAGGCCTGATGGTACTATTGAAAAGTACAAGGCTCGGCTCGTGGCTAAGGGTTATACCCAAAAGGAAGGTGAAGACTTCTTTGATACTTACTCACCTGTGGCTCGACTGACCACTATTCGAGTTCTACTTTCACTAGCTGCCTCGCATGGTCTTCTCGTTCATCAAATGGATGTTAAGACTGCTTTCCTAAATGGAGAGTTGGACAAGGAAATTTATATGGAACAACTAGATGGGTTTGTACTAGATGGTCAGGAAAGAAAAGTGTGCAAGCTGCTGAAGTCTTTGTATGGGCTCAAGCAAGCACCCAAACAGTGGCATGAGAAGTTTGAAAGAACTTCAACAGCTGCAGGCTTTGTTGTAAACGAAGCTGACAAATGTGTGTACTATCACCATGGTGGGGGCGAGGGAGTTATCATTTGCTTGTATGTTGACGACATACTGATTTTCGGAACAAATCTGAATGTTATTAAGGAGGTCATGGACTTTCTATCTCGCTGTTTTGAGATGAAAGATTTAGGAGTGGCTGATGTCATTCTGAACATCAAGTTGTTGAGAGACGATGATGGTGGGATCACATTGCTTCAATCTCACTATGTAGAAAAGATCTTGAGTCGCTTTGGCTACAGTGACTACAAGCCCTCTCCAACACCATATGATGCTAGTGTGTTGCTTCGAAAGAATCAAAGAATTGCTAGAGACCAATTGAAGTATTCTCAGATTATTGGCTCGCTTATGTACTTAGCCAATGCTACAAGACCTGACATCTCTTTTGCTGTTAGCAAACTGAGTCGGTTTGTTTCAAAACCAGGAGATGTGCATTGGAAAACTCTAGAGAGAGTTTTGTGTTACTTGAAAGGCACTGCGAATTACGAAATTCACTATACCGGGCACCCAAGGGTGCTTGAAGGGTATAGTGACTCAAACTGGATCTCTGATGCTGATGAGATAAAGGCCACGAGTGGTTATGTATTCACTCATGGAGGTGGCGCTGTTTCTTGGAAGTCTTGCAAGCAGACCATCTTAACGAGGTCAACAATGGAAGCAGAACTCACAGCACTAGATACAGCTACTGTCGAAGTAGATTGGCTTCACCGGCTCTTGAATGACTTGCCGATTGTTGAGAAACCTGTACCGGGTATCCTTATGAACTGCGATAATCAAATTGTGATCACGAAAGTGAGCAGCTCAAAGGATAACATGAAGTCATCAAGGCACGTTCAGAGAAGGTTAAAGTCTGTCAGGAAAATGAGAAACTCCGGAGTTATTGCATTCGATTATATCCAAACATCTAAAAATCTGGCAGATCCTTTTACTAAGGGTTTATCACGTAATGTGGTAGATAATGCATCGATGGAGATGGGTATGAGACCCACAATATGAGTTATTCACAGTGGTAACCTATTCTTTGTGATCGGAGATCCCGTGAATGAGATGTGGAAGACAAGATGTTGATTAACTGAGAGGAGAGTATCCTTACTATTAACAATACCACTCCATGAAGATGCAATACTCTCTTAATCTGCATGGCAGGTTGATGTATATCTTAATGTGTTCTAAGTGGCTCATTTAAGCAGAGATGTTGTCCTGCAAAACATCTTTTGAAGAACACACCTATATGAGTTTGATTGTCAAACGTCGCAATCTATGAGAGTAGGGTTCTCTCTAGTAAATGCATGAAAGGTCACGGTGTATGACACATAAGCTCCATCCACGGGGAAGACCCACGGTAGCCTAGTATCGGCCAAGGTTTTATGTGAAGCTAGATTCGCAAAACACTTGCAGTTCAAGGCCCAGTCCACTGTTCAAGTTGCTTACTAGTGTAGCATAGAGTTCTAGGTGGAAGTTCAACTTAACAGTCTCCACTGCAGTACCGGTATATAAAACAGTGTTTTGGAACCAAAGGCAAATTTTGTGTGCCTCTAGGATCTGGTGGGGGATTGCTGGAATTTTGTCTATTTTGGGCCTAGCCCAATAGCAGTTTCAGAAATTCCTAATAAATCCTAGAGGCCCACGCAGCCCATTCGTGCAAGGCAAGAGGTGGAACTAAAGTTTAGTCCCACATTGCTAGTTTAGAGGGAGTTGGACCTCTTTATAAGGGAGGCTCTTTCCCCACATGTATGAGCATGAGAAGAAGAGGGACATCCACGCGCGCTCCTCCTCCGCCGCCCGCCTCGTCATGACACGACGCGACGCGGGTTGCAGGAATGTGCCGAGCTGATGTCTAAATTTTTTCCACGCACGACAGGTATATGAACGGTCACACAGGAGCTGAAACGTTTTGCTGTAGTGGAGACTGAATACGAACAACGCACCTCTTCGTGTGCTTCCTGTTCGCTTCGTCTCCCTTTGTTGCTTCACCTCCCGTCGCAGCTTGTTCGCGTCCTTCTCCTGTGCCTATATAAGAGAGGTCGCTCCTCTCCAGAGAGACACACCAGAAGCTCCTCTTCCTCTCGCCACAAGGTTCCGAGCATTGCGCTGCTGCTACGTTCTTCCCCATCCCGGCTTGCGGCGTGCACCGCATGTCGGGACAGTAGGCCTCCGAAACCGCACCTTTTGAGTCCTGTACGGGAGAAGGGTGATAAGGTTTTTGGGGAGCGCTCAACGCGACTACTGACTTCTTCGTCACGGACGCCCCGGACTCCGGCGACTACTTCCCTGACGACGACTTCTTCCCCGACGTCGACAACCTTCTCAACGACATGGCTGGCGAGGACACCGACCCCAAGTCCAGTGCTACTGCTGCTGTTGTCCCATACGTGTTATTGCTCTTTCTGTTAGAGGTCCTCTCGTAGTTCTTTGGTCTAGTGTCTGTCCTACATATGTTAGGTTCTACGCCATTTATGCAACCTGTTCTACTATCTGCTTTAGACATGTTTGGTTGCAGTTCATATATAAAGATGTTATTTACCTTCTCTTTGTCAGATCGCATGACTACTTTTATCCATGTTATATTAGTCATGCTTTATCTAATATTTCTATTAATAAATTCATTTGGTAAATTGCTCATATTTCCAACAGATACTAGCCATAGATTCATCAAAATAAGCAAACAACACACGAAAAACAGAATATGTCAAAAACAGAACAGTTTGTAGTAATCTGTAGGTTTCGAATACTTCTGTAACTCCAAAAATCCTGAGAAATTAGGGAGTCCTAAATAATTTGTATATTGATCTACTGCAGTTGGAATTGGTATTTTATCGCTCTCTGGTGAAAAATGAAAATTATTCTCGTGAGCACATACTTTCTGTTTTTTTCAGCAAAATCAAATAACAATCACCCAAGAAGATCCTAAAGGCTTTACTTGGCACAAACACTAATTAAAACATAAAAAACACAATCATAACATAGGATAGATGAATTATTTATTACTAAACAGGAACAAAAAGCAAGGAATAAAAATAAAATTGGGTTGCCTCCCAACAAGCGCTATCGTTTAACGCCCCTAGCTAGGCATCTATAATTTTAATGATGCTCACATGAAAGATAACAATTGAAACACGAATGGAGCATCATGAAGCATATTAAAATCACATCTAAGTCTTACATACTTCCTATGCATATGCATTATATAAGCAAACAAAGTATGAAGACAAGCAAAAACTAGTATATGCGAGGAAGGAGAAAGAAACAATAGCAATCCCAACATAACGAGAGGTAATTTAGTGACACAAAAATTTCTACAACCATATTTTCCTATCTCATGATAATTACATGTAGGATCATAATCAAATCTAACAATATAGTTATCACATAAAATATTTTCAACACGATCCTAATGCATGCAAAGTTGACACTTCCAAAATAGTGGGATTAACATTAACTAAAGTCATGACCTCTCCAAACCCACTTTTATCAAAAACTTCATAAGATTGAACATTCTCCAAATATGTGGGATCTAAAGTTGACACTCTTCCAAACCCACTTTCAATATTACTGCAAAAGTTATTATCAATCTCATATTCATCATGGGGCCTAAATAAATTTTCAAGATCATAAGAAGAATCACCCCAATCATGATCATTGCAAGAAATAGTAGTCATAGCGAAACTAGCATCCCCAAGCTTGAGGTTTTGCATATCATTAACACAGTTGACATTCATAGAATTTATAATAACATAATTGCAATCATGCTTTTTATCCAAAGATCTATCTTGAATCACTTTATAAATCACTTCATCACAATTTTCAGATTCACAGATTTCAAGCAAAACCCCATAAAGATAATCTAGTGCACTCAACTCACTAGCAATTGGTTCATCATAATTGGATCTCTTAAAAAGATTAGCAAGAGGATGAGGATCCGTAACAATATATATTTAGCAAGCGAAGATGCAAGCTAATAGAAGGCACATGATAACACGAGCAAACAGAAGGACAAGTGGAAGAGGGCGAATAAAACGTCAAAGGTGAAGTGGGGGAGAGGAAAACGAGAGGCAAATGGCAAATAATGTAATGCGAGGGAGAAGAGTTTGTGATGGGTACTTGGTATGTCTTGACTTGGCGTAGATCTCCCCGGCAAGGGCGCCACAAATCCTTCTTGCTACCTCTTGAGCATGTGTTGGTTTTCCCTTGAAGAAGAAAGGGTGATGCAACAAAGTAGCATAAGTATTTCCCTCAGTTTTTGAGAACCAAGGTATCAATTCAGTAGGATACTACATGCAAATCGCCTAGTACCTACACAAGCAAATAAGAACCTTGCAACCAACGCGATAAAGGGGTTGTCAATCCCTTCACGACCACTTGCAAAAGTGAGATATGATAAAGATAATAAGATAAATGTTTTTGGTATTTTTATATAGATTGGAAGGTAAAGATTGCAAAATAAATAGTAAACTATAATTGTAGATTGAAAACTTATATGATGCAAAGTAGACCCGGGGCCATAGGTTTCACTAGTGGCTTCTCTCAAGATAGCATATATTACGGTGGGTGAACAAATTACTGCCGAACAATTGATACAAAGCGCACAGTTATGAGAATATCTAGGCAATGATTATGAAATATAGGCATCACATCCGTGTCAAGTAGACCAAAATGATTCTGCATCTACTACTATTACTCCACACATCGACCGCTATCCAGCATGCATCTAGAGTATTAAGTTCATAAGAACAAAGTAACGCATTAGGCAAGATGAGATGATGTAGAGGGATAAACTCAAGCAATATGATATAAACCCCATCTTTTTATCCTCGGTGGCAATAATGCAATACGTGCCTTGTTGCCCCTGCTGTCACTGGGAAAGGACACCGCAAGATTGAACCCAAAGCTAAGCACTTCTCCCATTGCAAGTGAGGGAGTCCTGGACTAAGGGGTCCTCGGGTGTCCGATCTATTGGATATGGGCCGGACTGATGGGCCGTAAGGATACAAAGACCAAATACTCCACCCGTGTCTGGATAGGACTCTCCTTGGCATTGTAGGCAAGCTTGGCGACCAACTATGAAGATTCCTTTCTCTGTAACCGACCTTGTCTAACCCTAGATCCCTCCCGTGTCTATATAAACCGGAGGGCTAGGCCCATAGATAGCCCGAATCATTATCATAATCATAGCCAGACTAGACTTTTAGGGTTTAGTAATTATGATCTTGTGGTAGATCAACTCTTGTAATACTCATATTCATCAAGATCAATCAAGCAGGACGTAGGGTATTACCTCCATATAGAGGGCCCAAACCTGGGTAAACATCGTGTCCCCTGTCTCCTATTACCATCGACCTTAGACACACAGTTCGGGACCCCCTACCCGAGATCCGCCGGTTTTGACACCGGCATTGGTGCTTTCATTGAGAGTTCCACTGTGCCATCCTCAAATGGTTTGATGGCTCCTCCAATCATCTACAACAATGCTGTCCAAGGGGAGGTCTTCCTCCCCGGACAGATCTTCGTGTTCGGCGGCTTCGCACTGCGGGCCAACTCGCTTGGCCATATGGAGCAGATCGACAGCTACGCCCCTGGCCGTCAGGTCATATTTGGAAGCTTAAACTACGTCGCAGATATCCGCGGAGACTTGATCTTCGACGGATTCAATACCACGGCAATCGCTCCCCATCGCCTCGATGAACATGACTTAGATCTGTCATCGGGCCATACCCAGGAAATTGCACCTGTAGCCGCTCTGGCCCTAGATCCGGAGTAGGTCACGCCATCCGAGGATAGGAAGCTCAACCCCGCCACGGAAGCCGCAGACTCCATGGTGTTGGAGCCGCACACAGACCTAACCTCTGGTAATGTCTGTGTCACCGAAACCTCGGGCTCGTTTCCGGTTAAAAGTTCCGAACTATGTGCGCCCGCGCATGTCGAGCATGATCGGTTATCAATCGCTGAATTTAGCACCGCGGACATCTTCCGGCACTCACCCTTGGGCGATGTGCTGAATTCATTAAAAAATCTATCCTTAGCAGGGGATTCACAGCCGAACTATATCCGGTTCGAACTTGAAGCTGATGACAGGGAATTTCGCTCCCCACCCGCCACCCACTTCATAGCCACTGTCAAAGACTTAACTGACATGCTCGATTACGTCTCCGACGACATCGACGGTATGGACGATGATGCCGAAGAAGAAGAGGCCCAGGACCCGCCGTTCACCGGACGCTGAACGGCCACTTCCTCGTACGATGTATACATGGTGGATGCACCAAAGGAAAACAACGGTGATGACAAAGAAGATCCAGTTGAGGATAAACCTCCTGAGATACAATCGAAACACCGGTGTCAGCGGCGCCGCACTAGGTCACGCTGCAGTAAAGATAGCAGCACCGACATAGGAGAAGATAACACCCCAGAAGGTGCCAAAGACAACGAAGACCCCGTTGACGCAGCTACCCAACAGGTTGAACGGGAAGATGGGCAGGTTAGCCATGGTAAACAGGCCACACACGAGGACTCGAAGGACAGTAATTATCTTCCGCTCTCTGAGGATGAGGCGAGCCTCGGCACCGAGGATTTCATCATGCCTGAGGAACCTCTTGAGCAGGAGCGCTTCAAGCACCAGCTAATAGCCACTGCAAGGAGCCTGAAAAAGAAGCAGCAACAGCTTCAAGCTGACCAAGATCTGCTGAACGACAAGTGGACTGACATCCTAGCAGCCAAAGAATACGACCTCAAGCGCCCGTCCAAAAGCTACCCGAAGCACAAATTACTACCTCAGTTCGACGACGAGGCACCAGAACACATACCACCATCGTGCAATGCGGCTGACCGACCACCACGTGGCCGGGACAAATTGGCAACTCAAGACGAACACCAGCCCACACCGCCTCATCGCAAAGGCAGAGGTAAATCAGCTCACGGTCATACATGACATGACGTGAACAATGAAGCAGGACATACCAGATCGATCTACGGTCGCGAGGACGTGCCGTGACACGCGACGATGGCCATCTGTTCAGGCGTGACAAACCTATTCATGCACGGGTCGAACACCATAGACGGGCTCCATTGAAGCTACGTCGCGATGCGGCCCGGTATAGAGGCGTCGCACACCCTCTTTGCTTCACTGACGAAGTCATGTAACATGAATTCCCAGAAGGCTTCAAACCCGTGAATATAGAATCATATGATGGCACCACAGACCCATGGTATGGATCGGAGACTTCATTCTCCACATTCATATGGCCCGCGGCGATGACCTTCATGCCATTAAATACCTCCCCCTGAAACTCAAAGGACCATCATGACACTAGTTGAACAGCCTGCCCGAAAACTCCATCGGCAGCTGGTAGGACTTGGAAGAAGCCTTCCTTGATAACTTCCAAGGTACATATGTTAGACCTCCGAACGCCGATGACTTAAGCCATATAGTTCAACAGCCCGGAGAGTCCGCTAGGAAATTCTGGACCAGGTCCCTAACTAAAAAGAACCAGATAGTTGACTCTCCGGATGCCGAAGCCCTAGCGGCCTTTAAACACAGCATCTGTGACGAATGGCTCGCCAGCCACCTCGGCCAAGAGAAGCCAAAGTCCATGGCAGCCCTCATGACACTCATGACCTGCTTTTGCGCGGGCGAGGATAGTTGGCTGGCCCATAGCAAAAACAATGCAAGCGACGCCGGCACTCCTGAAGCTAAAAATAGCAACGACAAGTCTCGACGCAACATGTACAAACGTCGAAATAACAATGACAACACCAAGGATATGACGGTCAATGTCGGATTCAGTGGCTCTAAGCCTGGTCAGCGGAAAAAGCCGTTCAAAAAGAACAATTCGGGCCCATCTAGCCTGGATCGCATACTTGATCGTCCATGCCAGATTCATGGCACCCTTGACAAACCACCGAATCATACCAATAGAGATTGTTGTGTTTTTAAACAGGCCGACAAGTTAAAAGCCGAAAACAAGGATAAGGGATCGCAAAGCGAAGATGACGACGAGGAGCCCCGGCCGCCGAACACAGGGGGACAGAAGAAGTTCCCTCCTCAGGTTAAAACGTTAAACATGATATACACTACCCACATCCACAAGAGGGAGCGCAAGCGCACGCTGAGGGACGTCTATGCGATAGAGCCAGTCGCCCCAAAACTTAATCCATGGTCATCATGCCTGATCACTTTTGATCGCCGGGATCATCCGACCAGCATCCGTCATGGCGGTTCAGCCGCACTGGTCCTGGACCCGATAATTGATGGGTTCCACCTGACGCGAGTCCTGATGGATGGTGGCAGTAGCCTCAACTTGCTCTATCAGGATACCGTGCGCTAAATGGGAATTAACCCATCACGGATCAAGCCCACAAAGACTACCTTTAAAGGATTCATACCGGGCGTAGAGGCCCGCTGCACGGGCTCAATCACACTAGAGGTTGTCTTCGTGTCTCCGGACAACTTCCAAAGTGAGGAGTTAATATTCGATATCGTCCCCTTTCACAGCGGCTACCACGCACTGCTCGGACGAACCGCATTTGCTCGCTTCTATGCGGTGCCACACTACGCTTATCTCAAGCTTAAGATGCCCGGACCGCGCGGCGTCATAACAATCAATGGAAATATGAAACGCTCCCTCCGCACTGAGGAGCACACCGCTGCCTTAGCGGCAGAGGTACAGGGCGGCCTTGTCAATCAGAACCTCAATTCGGCGGCCAATCCCTCGGACACTGCCAAGAGAGTCCGAACCACTCCACAGAAGGACAGCTCAGCTCGTCAGGTGCTCGACTAGCAATTTGGCCTCCGTCCCCGTCCTGACCAAGCGGCGACCATCGTACCACACGTACATAATTATGCACCAAAAATACCATGTACCCGGATGGAGGCATAATCAGCTTGTGATCCGCAATACGGCTTGACCGCCCCTGACACTCTTACTTTCACTATTCCCCTTTTTTCTTTTCTTTTTCCTTTTTTACGTGCCTTTTCTGGCGGCTTGACCATCGATTCTTTTCGAAGGATAGAAACACCAAGACAACAAGAAGCATGGACGTGCTGGAAAACTCTTAGGTGGTCTCTTTAACGATCCCTTTACCTATCTTCAGGACCATACGCAACTCTCTTTTGGTGAAGGCATAGTAAATAGCATTTCTGCTTATTGCACTACTTGTATAAATGCGCTTTAACGCACCAATGAAATTATAAAAGAAACAGTTTAAGGCCCATATTTTCACGACTCTAGCTTACCACTGGTTCTTCCTTTTTCTTTCTTTTTGTCTTTTCCTTTTTGGTAATTCTATCAGATAACACCTGTACACTCGAGCGCATTTCAATTTGCCAGGGGCTTCATAGCACCCCACACTACGGAACAAAAGTCCGAACACATTTTATAAGTATAGTTCGGCACCCCGAATTTAGCATTATATGCATTGGCTCTGAATCATGTCTTTGGTCGATAGTTGGGTTGCCCAGCTCCTGTGCTTGCTACCTTACGTTCCGCTATATCGGCTAAGGTAGTAAAGGGAGAACTACTGCGATTGTGCCTTGGTTTATCCAAAGGAGCACCTCAGTAGAGAAAGCCGAAAACTGACTGTCATGATGCGGCGAGAGCCGGTTAGCTGTTCGGAGGTTGCAAATCGTTGGAGATTTCTTTCGCATTACGCGAAGGATCGGTACTTCCCGATCAGACGCTTGTAGCACTGTAGTTCAGATACTAGGGGCTGCGCCCATGTTTTTATTATCAAACTCCTATGGCTAAGTGAGGGCGTTAACGCCGCATAGTCTGTTTGCCTGGTTCGTTGCGCTAAACAACTCCTTCAAGGACCATATAATTGGATCAAGATTGTTTAGATTCCATCCCGAACACCTCCATACTACCTACGTGGGGGCAGAAGCCGACGACTGGAAAACCCTCAGATTTCATACAACACGACCACACAGGAGGAAAAATTTAAAATATAACAAGCATTATATTGCAAACCCACTTTGTTCTATCATACAAGGTAGAAGGAACTTGAATACATTCATTCAAAGATAGTGTCCTGCACACATTGCGTTGCTAAAATACGCGACCCCTCTAGGACATCTGCAAAATACCGCTCTGGCGTGCGGTGCTCCTTGCCCTCTAGCGGCCCCTCGGTCGTCAGCTTGATGACATCCATCTTCGCCCACCACACCTTAACGCGGGCGAAGGCCATGCACACACCTTCAATGCAGGCTGATCGCTTGGCGACGTCCAGCCGAGGACAGGCGTTCACCAGCCGCTTCACGAGCCCGAAGTAGCTGTCGGGCATGGCTTCGGCAGGCTAGAGCCGGATTATCAAATCCTTCATTGCCAGTTCGCCCGCCCTGTGCAGCTCCACCAGCTATTTTAGCTGATCCGAGAAGGGCACAGGATGCTCTGGCGCAAGGTACTATGACCAGAACAGCTTCTCCGTCGAGCTCCCTTCTTCGGCTCGGAAGAACTCCATGGCATTGGACACACTGCGCGACAAATCTGCAAACACCCCTGGGGAACTCCGAATCTGGGTTAGTAAGAGGTACTTCTTCTTCACATACTTGCTTTGCATACTAAACGCCTTACCCACCATGATCTTCTTGGCCTCTTGGAGCTCCTGTAGGGCACCCTAGGCTTCAACCCGGGCCGCTTCCGCGCTTTGACGAGCCTATGAGAGTTCGGCCTCTTGAGCCGAAACATCACCCTCCAAGGCTTCATACTTCTTTACAGCATCCTGGAGCTCTTGCTGGACCTCGTTCAGCTGGGCCTTCAGCTTCTTGCGAGCGGCCTGCTCCTTGACAACTTTCCCCTCGGCTTTGGCCAGGGCCTTTTTCAGGGCCTCGACCTCGGTCGTCGCCCCTACACATAGAATGACACTACGGTCAGTATACAATATTTACTCTTTTCGAATAAATAGCGAGCCATTGCATACCTTGCTGGTCTTCCATCTGCTTCCTCGCCTGGCCAAGCTCTTCTTCGGCCCACTCCGGTTTCTGCTTTAGTCCGGAGACTTCGGCAGTGTGAGAAGTCGCGGCCAGCAGTGACGCCTGCTTATTCACATCAGACATAGTTTGGTTAGTTTCTTGCGAAATTTAATTGGTCCTCTGTTCGACTTTTCTTTCCGAACACCTGACAGTGTCTTAGGGGCTACTGTCTATGTGGGGATTTTCTCGGTTAAACCCCGCTTACCTCAAAACCTATCAGCAGGCTGCTGCAGGCTTCGGTCAGTCCGCTTTTAACGAACTCAACCTTCTCAATCACCATACCCATAAGGATACGGTGTTCTTCCACAATGGAAGTGCACCGTAGCGCTTCCAATATATTGTCCGGTGCCTCTGGTTGGACAGAGGTCGCCGGCTGGACGAGCATGCCTCCTTCTCTTGAAGGAAGCTGCTTGTCGGACTCCAGGGCCGTACGGGTCTCCGGCCGTGCTCAGAGGGGGGCCGAATTGAGCGCGGCCCCCATCGTCAGTCTCCATGGGGGCTTGTTCCCCCATGTGTCCGGCGGTTGAGGTGTCGCCCTCCGGCGCCGCCACAACGGGCTCCTGAACCTCCCCCTGGCCTGGGAAGGTCCTTTGGGAGAGCACCTCGTCGTCTCCCTTGGCCTTGGCCTTAGGAGAGTAAGTGGCCGGCGGTATCTCGCTGGCCATTTCCTTTGAGTCCAACAAGCCCTTTGATGAGGATCACTAGGAGCTGTCGTGGGCCGGACTACAGTAACATGATTAAACCATTTAAATATCATAAAGTGGAAAGGCCGAATAAATGGATGTGTACGCGTTCTTAGTACTCACGATGCGGCCAGGGGCTTGTTCCGGGGGCGTCGCTCCGGACTGCTGTCGACGTCCCATGCGGAGCTGCCCGCGAGAGGGCCTTTCCCCTTCTTGGGCGCTCCTGCCTCTAGAACTATGGAGGCCGCCCTCTTTTTCCTCCCCCATCAGGGGGAGAATCGCTTTCCTCCTCCTCCTCCTCGTCGTCTTCGGCGACGGAGGAACGTGTCTTGTCTTCGGACATTGTGTCGGAAGTGCCCTTGCGGAGGGGGCCACTCTGGACCCCCTTGGCCTTCCCCGTGGCCTATTTCGCTGGTGCCGTATAGGGTGCCGGCACCAGCATCTTCGCTAGGCACGGGATGCCTGGTTCTTCAGGCAGCGGAGCCGGTCACTAGATCCGCTTCACCCTCTTCATCCATTCCCGAAGAAGCAATGATGATAGAAGTTGAGATATCCTCCTTGAAATAAACAAGTATAGGATGTGTTAAAAATTTACCTCGCTGGCGGGGTGGTTAATGTCGTGCCCGCGGTCCGAATCTGTGGCCGGCGGTGTCTCATTGCCCTTGAAGAGCAACTTCGAGGCGTCTTCGTGAGTAGTTTCAAAGAGCCTCTTCAGGGTATGGTGCTTCTTCGGATTGAACTCCCATAGAGGGAGGCTTCGGCTTTGGCACGGGAGAATCCGGTGAACTAGCATCACTTGGATTATATCGACAAGTTTGACATCCTTGTCCACCATGCTTTGAACGCGCGTCTGCAGCGCTATCAGCTCATCTGGCGAACACCAGTTTGGGCTCTTCTCGACCCAGGAGGTGAGCTGCATTGGAGCGCCAGAGTTGAATTCGGTAGTTGTGGCCCAGTTGGTGTCGTGGAGTTCTGTAATGTAGAACCATTGTTTCTGCCATTCCTTGACAGTCTCCATGAAAGTGCCTTTCGTCAAGGAGAGATTGGTCAGCTTGCTCACCATGGCACCTCCGCACTCCGCGTGCTGGCAATCCACCACCTTCGGCTTCACATTGAAGACCTTGAGCCACAACCCGAAGTGGGGTCGGATGCGGAGGAAGGCCTCACACACGAAGATGAACGCCGAGATGTTGAGGAAAGAGTTCGGGGATAGATCATGGAAGTCTATCCCGTAGTAGTACATCAGCCCGCAGACGAAAGGGTGAAGTGGAAACCCTAGCCCGTGGAGGAAATGAGGGATGAATACCACCCTCTTGTTGGGCTTCGGTGTGGGGACGATTTGCCACTGGGCTGGAAGACGGTGGGCGATTTCCTTCGCCAAGTACCCGGTCGCCCAAAGCTCAGTAATGTCCTTCTCCTTGACGGAGGAGACCATCCACTTGCCTTGACCTCTGGATCCGGACATGGTTGAGTGCTAGCTTGAGTGGGAAGAAGATGAGAACTTGGGCGCTGGAGCTCAAGAGTGGAAGGGCAGAGGAAGAGAGAAGGCGTGGGAGAAGAAGGGGGAATCCTTATCCCCTTATAAAGGCAGTGAATATCAAACGCCTCCCCACTCGCCCTAAAACTTGCCTATTCCCAAGGGCTGTGTAAACGACACGGTTGGGTTACCCAGACCCGCATTGCTGAAAATCCCGCAATAAGGGGACACGATCTCTGCTTTGACAAGACGTGCCAATGGAAACCACATCTCAAAACGCGGAACGGTGAACAAAAATGGTTTGATATAGTGAACGGATGGATGTGATGTCATCTTGCAAAAAAGTTGTCAGCAGATGGGACTCGTGAAATACTATATTCCCTGCAGTTGTGTGTGGTATTTGTGTTGCAGATTTGGACACCTTCATTTCATCCGAAGACTATCCTGGAGTATTCAGAAAGTATAACCCGCCTTGCAATGCCGAAGACAATCTGCGCTCTGGACACATCATCATTGAAGCCCGGTTCAGATGCTACTGAGGGAGTCCTGGACTAAGGGGTCCTCGGGTGTCCGATCTAGTGGATATGGGCCGGACTGATGGGCCGTAAGGATACAAAGACCGAAGACTCCACCCGTGTCCGGATAGGACTCTCCTTGGCGTGGAAGGAAAGCTTGGCGACCAACTATGAAGATTCCCTTCTCTGTAACCGACCTTGTGTAACCCTAGATCCCTCTCGTGCCTATATAAACCGGAGGGCTAGGCCCATAGATAGCCCGAATCATTATCATAATCATAGTCAGACTAGACTTTCAGGGTTTAGTCATTACGATCTCATGGTAGATCAACTCTTGTAATACTCATATTCATCAAGATCAATCAAGCAGGACGTAGGGTATTACCTCCATAGAGAGGGACCGAACCTGGGTAAACATCGTGTCCCCTGTCTCCTGTTACCATCGACCTTAGACGCACAGTTCGGGACCCCCTACCCGAGATCCGCCGGTTTTGACACCGACAGTAAGAAAGATCAATCTAGTAGGCCAAACCAAACTGATAATTTGAAGAGACTTGCAAAGATATCAAATCATGCATATAAGAATTCAGAGAAGAATCATATATTGTTCATAGATAAACTTGATCATAAACCCACAATTCATCGGATCTCCGCAAACACACCGCAAAAAGTATTACATCGAATAGATCTCCAAGAACATCGAGGAGAACTTTGTATTGAGAACCAAAGAGAGAGAGAGAAGCAGCCATCTAGCTAATAACTATGGACCCGAAGGTCTGTGGTAAACTACTCACACATCATCAGAGAGGCTATGGTGTTGATGTAGAAGCCCTCTGTGATCGAATCCCCCTCCGGCAGATCGCCAGAAAAGGTCCCCAGATGGGATCTCACTGGTACAGAAGGTTGCGGCGGTGGAAAAGTGGTTTCATGGCTCCCTGGATATTTTCAGGTTATAAGAGTATATATAGGCGAAAGAAGTAGGTCGGTGGAGCTACGAGGGGCCCACGAGGGTGGGGGGCGCGCCGCCCTAGCTCGTGGCCGCCTCGTTGCTTCCTTGACCTCCACTCCAAGTCTCCTGGATTGCGTTTGTTCCAAAAAAGATCCTCGTGAAGGTTTCATTCCGTTTGGGTTCCATTTGATATTCCTTTTCTGCGAAACACTAAAATAGGCAAAAAAACAGCAATTTGCACTGGGCCTTCGGTTAATAGGTTAGTCCAAAAATAATATAGAAGTGCATATTAAAGCCCATTAAACATCCAAAACAGGTAATATAATAGCATGGAACAATAAAAAATTATAGATACGTTGGAGACGTGTCACACCTCTGGCGTGGAAGGATGGGGATGTCTCCCGTGCTTCAACGGTCGGGTCATCCTTATGAGAATCAGGGGGCCGTCCTTAGGAGAAGGCGATCTCCATGGCCGAGCCAGCTCCGGTGGCGCCCGCCCCTAGCTTGCTTGCTGAGGCTCTGAAGGCCGAGGAACCTCCGGCCTCTTCTGTTGCCGCCAACCTGCAGGTCTTGGCGCCAATGCTGCTTCCTCCTCTTCTCATCACGCCGCCGGGCCGTGATCCTTCTGCCTTTCCTGACACTCTGGAGGAGGCTCTTTCCGCGCTGACCCAGCTTCGGGACGACCTTCAAGGTGCTGACTGTCGCTGGTGGCAGGGCGTTTGGAGTTGGTCTCAGGGTGGCTGCGATCCGACACTTCTGTCAGGGCGGCGTTGAGCTAGGCCATGCAGCCTTGGAGGGAGGCAAGCGAGCCACGGGCCTGGCCGCTGCTGCCCGCGATGTGGCGCTGAAGGATGCTGAGGCTGCCAAAGAGTGTTGTCGGTCGGCAGAGGCCAAGCTGGAGACCATGCGCAATGAGCGCATCGTCGAGGCTCATCAGCGTGAGGCGTGGGAGGAGAAGATGAAGGCTCGGGAAGACGCAGTCGCCGTTCGTGATACCGAGCTGGAGCGGTCAGCGTGGGTGCTGGCCGCGAAGCGCAGCCGCCTGGAGGAACTGGCGAAGAAGGTGGAGGCGGAGAAGCCCCAACTGGAAGTCAAGGCGAAGGTTCTCGTTGAAGATCGTGCGGCCTTCAAGTCCCTTGAGCTGAAGTCCCGCGAGGCACTGCGGGAGCTCTACGGGAAGGGCTTGAAGAAACCGTTGGTGATCGATGAGGTAGGCCTCACCGAGCTACTCCCACATCTTGCCACAATGCTCGAGGGCGTCATTAACGGGATCGGCTCCATGGTGGAGGGTGAATCCCACGCGCTCTCTTCGTTGGCTCTGACGTGCATCTTCAGCCATCTTCATCTTCGCGACCCCGACGTTGACCTCGATGCCCTGCTTGAGCCCGTGGATGAGAAACACCGCGTAGCTGCTGTCGATGCCGTGAAGGACCGGGTAGAGGCCCTGCTAGAGAAGTTCCTCGTTGTCGACCCTGCGCCTCCAGCTGGTGATATCGCCTATCCTGCAGCTACGGCTGACGGTGATGCTGACGTCGAAGGGACACCCCTTGCGTGCGATGGCAGCACTCGAGGCTGACGAGAAGGCTTGCCGGTGGCGCTCTCCTCCACTTTTATTTGCTGTAATGTGCACTGTGCCTTGTGGAAGCATTAAAACTTGTGTTTGGCATTTGAAGAATAGTATGTCTTGTAATAATTTGTTAAGGTTCCGCGATTTCCTTCCCGTTGCTTTAGTGTTCTGCGTCGGCAGGGCCCAGCCCCGTGCATGCCTCAGCCTCCGTTGGGTCGTCGGGATCACCAGGACGAGGCCAAGGGGTGCGGGGCTACGAGACTAGTTAGGCTTATGAGTTGCGATGCTCAAGAGTCCCCCTTGACGTGCAAACAGCCCCTGGGAAGGGAATACGAAAGTAGGCCTTAGCGTCCGTCGGCAGGGCTTGGCCCCGTGCATGCCTCAGCCGCCATTGGGTCGTTCAGATCACCAGGACAAGACCAAGGGGTGAGGGGCTACATGACCAGTTAGGCTCCTGAGTCGCGATGCTCAGGAGTCCCCCTTGACGTACGAATAGACCTCCATACCTGTCCTCGCCGAGGTCCCGCTCGGGAGGGGCACGCGACGACCAGGTCCGAGGGACCTGGCAGGGTGGCGTGCGCCAGGCATGACCAGGGCGCAACCCTCATGCCCAGTCCCCTCGCGCGACTCTCCTGAAGGGAAGCGTAGCGATGAGGCTGGACACTGAGCCTGGCGGCTCCCCAAGGTTGATGCGGCCAAGGGGCCACCCTCAGTTGTTTATCACCAGCGCGTAGCGTAGCGCTCCCGCACTTGCACGAGTATAGCCGCTCCTCGACCGTGTCGACTGCCAGCACGGAGCATGGTGCTTCCACTGGTGCGTGGGTGGGCCCCCCTCTGAGTGGAGCCCTCGGGGCGTGTACAGCCCCACCCTGACACATGGCTTGCATAGCAGGGCTAGACGAGGTGTGTCCGGGCACTCGGGAGCCAGCGTGGGACTCACGAGGCCCTACCTCAAGGCATGTTGCACCTGAATTTGACTCTTGACAGTTGAGATGGTCCTGCGAGATGGTTAGACAACCTGCGCCGAATGAATCTCCTAAGGTGATCACACGAGAAGGCCAAACACCAACGACCCTAGGAGGTGACATGAACGAGGCCTACCCGCCAGACAGAGCTCATCCATTGGGTTTAGCAACACTGCAGGGACGGACCCGAGCACAGACGCTGTGCCCAGTCTTCTCATGCGAAAAATCCTGAAGAAAGACAACCGGCGCGCGGCTCCCATGGTGACGACGCACCGGGTCACGCGCCCTGACTCGTCCATCCATGATTAGCTCATGCGAGAACAAGGCACCAAGGGCCATGGGAGGTGACGTACACGGGAGCTAGCCCGCGAGCCAGAGCTCAGCCTCTTGGATTTTAGCGACGCTGCAGGGACGGACCCGAGCAGAGATGCCGCGCCTGTCCTTAATCATGAGGCGGTCACGGACGGGCTTGCAAGGGCACACGACGTTCATGGTATCGAAGTACCGGACACGCAGGTTGTAATCATAAGGTAACTCATGCAAGGAGGCAAGCTAGTTCAGATAAATGCAAGGGCGGTACATGCCGCAAGGACGGACCCATGCGGCCTGGGGATGATGCAACCCAAGGGGTGCCCCCAACAGAGTAAGCTAGATATGCAAAAGGGATACACGTCGCAGGGACATGCCCATGCGACTTGGGGATAATGCTGCCTGAGGGGCACCCCCAACTGAATGAATAGGAAAGAGTCACCTGGTACCGCTGCTGGAGAGGTGTTGAAGTGGCTGGAGACGCATGTTGAAGGAGTTGCTCCTCGCGAGTTGCCTGGGTCCTGAGCCTCGGGAGGCATCAGGGGCCCGGGTGGCTCATGAAGAACCGTCACCATCTCTACCAGAACTACGTGATGCCGGGCCTCCTGAGCCACCAGAACGCTCCACAGGTGGCACTGGAAGGTGATGGCCGCATTCGGCAAGCCGAATGGCATGCGAACACATCTGTGAGGTGGACCCTCGCACCGACCAACATGCAAAGTCTAGAAACGCTCCTGAGATGCCGCCCTGTTGATTCCTGGGATGTTGACGCAGACGTGCAGCTCGTCATCCTCGCCAGGACGAGGAGCTGCGCCAGGTGGTGGGCGGCGGTCACCGCGCATCATTCTCGCTTCTTGAAGCTCCTCGATCACCTTGGTGATGAACTCCTAAGCACCAGGCACTCCTCACCTTGTGCCCTTGTGAGGTAAGCGTGCGTCGAAGCATGCCTCCACGTGGTGCCTGAGCGCCTCCCTTGTGACATTGGCTAGGTCAGAGGCGCTCCAGAAAAGAGCCCCCGAGCCTAGCCCGAGGAGGGCATCGGGCGCACCTTCCTATGCGAGAGAGGGAGGTGCCCCATCCGTGGGCGCGGGCCCTGAGGCGGTGCCGCTAGAGACTCTGCCCTCCTGAAGCCCTTGGTAGAGCAACTTCTTCTTCTTCTTCTTCTTGGGGACAACCTCAAGAGCATAGACGGCGCCTTCGTTATCTGGGTCTTCGGTCGCTGCAACCTGGTAAGCGCGCTCGAGAGAGCACATCGTGTCCTTTTCCTCGCAGGCGACCATGATGACGCTGCAGCTTCTTGGCATCTTGAGGACATTGTAGCCATGATGAGTCACTGCCATAAACTTGGCCAGGGCTGGATACCCAAGGATGACATTCTACCGCAGACGAATGTGGGCGATGTCGAAGTCGATGAGCTCGGTGCGGTAGTTGTGGTGCTTGCCGAAGGTGACAGGGAGGCAGACCTGCCCTATCGGGGTGGTGGAGTCGTCGGTCACTCCTGAGAAGGGCTTGGTTGGCTGCATCTGATCATATGGCACTTGGAGGCGGTCGAACGTTTTGACGGGAAGGACTTGAGCCCTACGCCGCCGTCGATGAGGGTCTTGGTGACGAGGACATTGTTGATGGTGGGCGAGCAGAGCATCAGGAGGGCACCAATAGTTGCCGCGCACTTGAGCTGGTCGCATGAGCTGAAGGTAATGGTGTACTTGGACCACCTGAGTAGGTGCGTGGCCTCGAGCCTAGGGAGGGCCGCGTTCACCTCGTGAGCGAACTACTTGAAGATGCGCTGAGAGGCTGGGGCCTGAGCGCCACCCAAGATGCAAGCGATGGCGTGCGGTTCCTGGAAACCCCCAGCCCCGTCGTCCTGGTGATGGTCGTCGTTCCTCCTCGGTGGTGGTGGTAGCGGAGGGAGCCTGGCCTTGCCCTGCGGACAGTCCTCATGAGGCTGGTCTCTCCAGGTGCCCTCGCGAGGCTGGTCCTGCCAGCGATCCTCGCGAGGCTGGTTGCACCACTCCTGTCGGGGGCCGCGGTCGTCCCAGCATCCTCCACTTCGGCCTCCTCCATGGACGTAGCCTCGGTCGTTGCGCTCAGGGCGTTGACCGAAGCGCCTGTCGCGGATGGCCCTGAGCTCCTGACAGTCATCGGTGTTGTGGCTGTGCACGTTCTGGAAGGCGCAGAACGGGAAGTTGGCCTTGGACTACTCGGGGTGGTCGCAGCCGCACTTCATCTCCGGCTCCGCCGCGAGCACGGTAGCCCCCTTGCACTTCACATCCTTGCTCTTGGCCTTCTTGTCTTCCGGGTCGGCGGCTGGAAGCTCGAGAAGGGAGGGGCGTCCCTCCTCAGCTCTCGCGCACTTGGTCGCCATGTTGAACATCTCCAGAGTTGTGCACATGTCCTCGTGTATGGCGAGATCCTCCTTCATCTTGACATCACGGGCGCCTTCGGAAAATGCTTAGATGATGGCCTCGTCCATCACCTTGGGGATCTTGAGGCGAACGACGTTGAAACGCTGGATGTACTTTTGCAGGGTCTCCCTTGGCTGCTGCTTGATGTGCCGCAGGTCACCAATGGCTGGCAGGCGATCGCGAGTGCCTTGGAAGTTGGCGACGAAGCGCTCGCGCATCTCTCCCCAAGAGGAAATCGATCCCACGGGCAGGTTCAAGAGCCACGAGCATGCACCTTCTTTGAGAGCCACGGGGAACCAGTTCGCCATAACTTTCTCGTTGCCATTGGCCGCCTCGATGCTTAGCTCATAGAGCTACAAGAACTCATCAAGGTCGAGGGTGCCGTCGTAGCGCGGAGGCAGGTCGGGCTTGAACTTGCCGGGCCAGACAACGCTGCGCAGCTCGGGGGTGAAGGCACGGCAACCCGCTATGGTCACTGGAGCCCGTCGTGGAGGTGGAGCCTGGTCTTGGTACCCATGCACCGCCGCTGCAGGTGGCATGCGATCTTGATGTGGTGGTGCAGGGAGTGGAGGAGCATCTTCTTGCAGCCGCGGGATTTCCTAGCAGCTGCCTTCTTCACGCGTGGGCGCCTTGCGTGATGGGTCGCGCCACGGGGCCGCGCATCTTGGTGCGAGGGCGACGTGCTGATGTGGAGGTGGCGGAGGGGCTCCATGGGCTACGTCGCCCGCAGCAGGGGCGGATGAGGCAGCGAAAGAGACGGCGCGGGAGAGCCCCCAGCGGCGCTGACGAGCTCGGCGATGTGGTCGAGCCAGTCTTCGTAGAGGTCGTCGACGGGGCGGTAACGTAGGAGCTTGATCGCCATGAGCAGCACGACCTGCTGATACGTCTCCAACGTATCTATAATTTTTGATTGCTCCATGCTATATTATCTACTGTTTTGGACTATATTAGGCTTTATTTTCCACTTTTATATTATTCTTGGGACTAACCTATTAATCGGAGGCCCAGCCCAGAATTGTTGTTTTTTGTCTATTTCAGTGTTTCAGATAAACGGAATATCAAACGGAGTCCAAACAGAATAAAATCTTCGGGAATGTGATTTTCTCACCGGACGTGATCCAGGAGACTTGGACCCTGCTCCAAGGAACAAAAGAGGCGGTCACGAGGGTGGGGGGCGCCCCCCTAGGGCGCGCCCCCCTACCTCGTGGGCCCCTCGTTGCTCCTCCGGCGTACTTCTTCCTCCTATATATACACACGTACCCCCAAACGATCAAAACAGGAGCCAAAAACCTAATTCCACCGCCGCAACTTTCTGTATCCACGAGATCCCATCTTGGGGCCTGTTCCGGAGCTCCGCCGGAAGAGGGCCGTCATCACGGAGGGCTTCTACATCATCATAGCATCTCCAATGAAGTGTGACTAGTTTACCTCAGACCTTCGGGTCCATAGTTAGTAGGTAGATGGCTTCTTCTCTCTCTTTGAATCTCAATACAAAGTTCTCCCCTCTCTTGTGGAGATCTATTCGATGTAATCTTGTTTTTGTGGTGTGTTTGTTGAGACCGATGAATTATGGGTTTATGATCAAGTCTATCTATGAATAATATTTGAATCTTCTCTGAATTCTTTTATGTATGATTGGTTATCTTTGCAAGTCTCTTCGAATTATCCGTTTGGTTTGGCCAACTAGATCGGTAGTTCTTGCCATGGGAGAAGTGCTTAGCTTTGGGTTCGATCTTGCGGTGTCCTTACCCAGTGACAGAAGGGGCAGCAAGGCACGTATTGTATCGTTGCCATCGAGGATAACAAGATGGGGTTTATTTCATATTGCATGAATTTATCTCTCTACATCATGTCATCTTGCTTAAGGCGTTACTCTGTTTTTAACTTAATACTCTAGATGCATGCTGGATAGCGGTCGATGAGTGGAGTAATAGTAGTAGATGCAGAATCGTTTTGATCTACTTGTCACGGACGTGATGCCTATATACATGATCATGCCTAGATATTCTCATAACTATGCTCAATTCTGTCAATTGCTCAACAGTAATTTGTTCACCCACCGTAGAATACTTATGCTCTTGAGAGAAGCCACTAGTGAAACCTATGGCCCCTGGGTCTATTTTCATCATATCAATCTCCATCACTTTAATCTTTCTTTGCTTTTTTACTTTGCTTTTACTTTTTACTTTGCATCTTTATACCAAAAATACCAAAAATATTATATCTATCAGATCTCACTCTCGTAAGTGACCGTGAAGGGATTGACAACCCCTAATCGCGTTGGTTGCGAGTAGCTATCGTTTTGTGCAGGTACGAGGGACTTGAGCGTGGCCTCCTATTGGATTGATACCTTGGTTCTCAAAAACTGAGGGAAATACTTACGCTACTCTGCTGCATCATCCCTTCCTCTTCGGGGAAAACCAACACAAGCTCAAGACGTAGCACCTGCGCATCTGCGGGTGTGCGACGAGCGTGGGACGACGAGCCGTCCGGAGTCAGCGATGGGGTGGTGGTGCGTCCGTCCCGCCGGACAGAGGGGTGCAGCAACGAAGCTTGCTACTCATTTCCCGCCGGGCCAGTGGAGGCGTTAGCAGCGGGTGATGGAGAGCGACGAGGAGGTCCGCCGACGGGCGCCGTCTGGGCGACACGAGCGGCAAGGGCGCCCCGACGCTTAGCACAGGCCCGGCAAGCGTCAGCCATGGATGCGGTGGAGCAGTGGTGCGTCGATCAACGGAAGAAAGGCTTCGGCGCCCCCTACATGGCGCCCCAAATGTCGGATTACGGGTTCCGGCAAACCCTTGTGAGGTTCGAACTCTGAGGTGCACACGAAGAACACTCTCTTCCTAGCTCGCTTGCTCAACGATCCCACGGCCTAGCTCGACGGACCCAAGGAACAAGAGACACGGGGGTTGATACTGGTTCGGGCCACCTTGCGGTGTAATACCCTACTCCAGTGTGTGGTCGATTGCCTCGAGGGGCTGAGGATGAACTAGTACAGTGGATGAACAGCCTCAGGAGGTGAGGTGTTCTTGGGCTCGATGAGCTAATGTGTGTGAGGATCATCTCTCCCTCCTCCATCAACTAAGGTTATGGCTAGGTCCTATTTATAGTGGCCTTGGTCCTCTTCCCAAATGTTAGGAGGGAAGGGATCCCACTGAGGGAGTCCTGGATTAAGGGGTCCTCGGGCGTCTGGACTATATGACATGGGCCAGACTAATGGGCCGTGAAGATACAAGACAGAAGACTTCCTCCCGTGTCTGGATGGGACTCTCCTTGGCATGGAAGGAAAGCTTAGCGTGTGGATATGAATATTCCTTTCTCTGTAAACTGACTCTGCACAACCCTAGCCCCCTCCGGTGTCTATATAAACCGGAGGGTTTAGTCTGCAGAGGCAATCATAATCATACATGCTAAACAATTAGGGTTTAGCCATTATGATCTCATGGTAGATCAACTCTTGTAACCCCTATACTCATCAAAGTCAATCAAGCAGGACGTAGGGTATTACCTCCATCGAGAGGGCCCGAACCTGGGTAAAACATCGTGTCCCTTGTCTCATGTTACCATCAATCCTTAGACACACAGTTTGGGACCCCCTACCCGAGATCTGTCGGTTTTGACACCGACATTGGTGCTTTCATTGAGAGTTCCGCTGTGTCGTCGCCAGTAGGTTCAATGGCCCCATCATTCATCTACAATAATGCTGCCCTGAGGGAGGTCTTTCTCCCCGGCCGGATCTTCGTGTTCGGCGGCTTCGCCCTGTGGACCAACTCGATTGGCCATCTAGAGCAGATCGACAGCTACGCCCAGGTCAGTAGATTAGTTTTGGAAATCTGGATTACGTCGCTGATATCCGAGGAGATTTGATTTTCCAAGGGTTCGCGACCCCAACCTCCGCTCTGGCCATAGATCCGGAGCGTGTCTTCGGGTCCGAAGACGGGAGTTTAGAACCCGCCGGACTCTCAGCGGCCTTAGAGCCCAACACTGAAAGAATAGCGTCTTCGGCAATAATCATGAAGCCGGACCCTTTTACGAACACTGGCTCCGAGTTCTCGGAGTCAGCAGCGTGTGAGCTCGGCCAAGGAACTTCCCTCCCGCCGTACTCCACAAACTCTCTTCTCCCTGGCCGAACCTCACCTTCAAGCGAGGCTCTGGACTTAATGCGATCCCTCATCATTACAGAGGAACGACGTCTGAACTATGCCCAGCCCGGACTAGGGGCTGAGAGCGGGGAATTTTATGTCCCACCCACCACCCACTTCATAGCCATTATCGAGGACTTAACCGACATGCTCGATTATGCCTCTGGAGACATCGATGGTATGGACGATGATGCCAGAGAGGAGCAGGCCCAACTCCCGCTAGTGACCGGACATTGGACGGCCACCTCCTTGTACGGCGTATACATGGTGGAAACACCTAAAAACAACGATAAAAACCCTGTCGAGGGCAAACCTCCTGAGATACTGCCAAAACATTGACGTCAGCTACGCCGCCCTAAATCACACTGCGGTAATAACAACAACACTGGCACCGGAGACAATGATACTCCAGAGAACGCCGAAGACCAAGCAGCCCCCATCGGGCCAACATCCGAACAGGACGATCGGGAGGACGGGCAAATTGATCCCGACGAACAAACAGGGAACGAAGACTCAGAGGACAACAACTACCTACCACTCTCCGAAGACAACGTAAGCCTCAGCGATGAAGATTTTATCGTGCCAGAGGAACCCCTGGAGCAAGAGCGCTTCAAGCGCTAGCTAATAGCCACAGCTAGAAGCCTAAAAAAGAAACAACAACAGCTGCAAGCTGACTAGGATCTGCTCAACGACAGATGGACTAATGTCTTGGCAGCCGAAGAGTACGGCCTCGAACACCCAACAAAGACTTTACCAAAGCATAAACTGCTACCCCAATTCAACGACGAGGCGCCGAAGCCCATAATGCCCGCACATAACGCAATTGATGGACCTAACCGACCACCACGTGGCCAGGCCAGAACGGCAACTGAGGCCGAACACCAGCCCGCTCCACCTCTCCGTAAAAGTAGAGACACAACAACTCGGAAATATACTTACGACCTGCGGCAGGATTTGGAAAACAAAGCGGGCCAGACAAGATCGATCTACGGATCACGGGGCCGTGCTCCACGCACAAAGACGGCTATCTTGCCGGGCATGACAGCCATAACCACTCCTGGGCCGAAAACCACAGACAGACTCCATCTAAACTACATCGCGATGTGGCCCGCTATAGAGGCGCCGCACACCCCCTCTACTTCACTGACGAAGTAATGGAACAAGAATTACCATAAGGGTTTAAACCCGTGAATACCGAATCATATGATGGAACAACATATCCCGCAGTATGGATTGAGGACTTCATTCTCCATATTCATATGGCTCACGGTGATGATCTCCATGCCATCAAATATCCCCCGCTAATGCTCAAAGGACCAGCACGGCACTGGCTGAACAGCCTACCAGAAAATTCTATTGGTAGTTGGGAGGACCTGGAGGATGCATTCAGAGACAACTTCCAGGGTACCTACATTCAGCCCCCGGAAGCTGATGACCTTAGCCACATAATCCAGCAACACAGGGAATCGGCCCGATAGCTTTGGACAAGGTCCTAAAAAAACCAGATTGTGGACTGTTCAAACACAGAAGCCCTCGCGGCCTTCAAAGATAGCGTCCGAGACAAGTGGCTCGCCCGACACCTCGGCCAAGAAAAGCCGAAGTCCATGGCAGCCCTCACCGCACTTATGACATGTTTTTGCACAGGAGAAGACAACTGGCTCGCTCGCAGAAGCAATAGCACCGGCGACCCTGGTACCTCCGAAGCCAGGGATGGCAATGGCAAGCCACGACGCGACAAGCACAAGTGTCGAAACAATAATGAAGGAACACAAGACACGACGGTTAACACCGGATTCAGCGGCTCCAAACCTGGTCAACGGAAAAAGACATTCAAGGCAAACAGAGATGGCCCATCCAGTCTAGATAGAATACTTGATCGGCCTTGCCAGATTCATGGCACCCCCAATAAACCCGCCAACCACACCAACAGAAATTGTTGGGTCTTCAAACAAGCTGGCAAGCTTAACGCCGAACACAAGGGAAAGGGGTCGCCAAGCGACGACGATGACCAAAAACCCCGACAGCCGAACACAGGGGGACAGAAGCAATTTCCCCCCGAAGTAAAGACAGTGAATACGATATATGTCACATATATCCCCAGGAGGGAGCATAAATGCGCACTACGGGAAGGCTACGCCAGGGAGCCGACTGCCCTCAAATTTAACCCATGGTCGGCTTGTCCGATCACCTTCGATCGGAAGGACCACCCAACTAGTATCCGTCACGGAGGTTAGACAGCCTTGGTCCTCGATCCAATCTTGAACGGATTCCATCTTATGTGAGTCCTCATGGATGGCGACAACAGTCTCAATCTACTTTATCAGGACACTGTCCGCAAAATGAGTATTGATCCATCAAGAATCAAACCCACTAGAACTACCTTCAAAGGAGTAATACCTAGAGTAGAGGCCCGCTATACGGGCTCAATCACGCTGGGAGTAGTCTTCGGCTCGCTGGACAACTTCTGAAGCGAAGACTTGATATTTAACATCGTCCCCTTCTACAGCAGCTTTCATGCACTGCTCGGACGAACTACTTTTGCCCGCTTCAACACGGTCCCACATTACGCCTATTTGAAGCTCAAGATGCCCGATCCATGTGGCATCATTACAATCAATGGAAATAGGGAGCGCTCCCCTCACACCAAGGAGCATACAGCGGCCATCATGGCCAAAGTACAAAGCGGCCCTATCAAGCTGCACAACCCCTCGGCTGTCAAGCCATCGGACTTCCCCATGCAGGACCGAGCAGTCCTACATATTGGCAGTCTGGCAACTTCAAGGCTGAATTAGCAGCCTAGCCTACACCGACCGCCACGTACATCAACGGGATTCGTACCGCGCGTGCACAATCACGCACTCAAAATACCTTGGGCATCGACAGAGGCAATATACGGACAAGCCTATACAAAGATTCGACCTTATACGGCCTTGCCCTTTCTTTAACCATCTTTCCTTTTTTACCATAGGTGAATCAACACCTACTCATTCTTTGGACCCACGAGGACTCTTTCAAAGCTTGGCTCTGTATACATGGCCGAAGACCATTCCCTTAAAGAAATCTTTCTCATTTGGGCAAAAAGAGGCGCAAATGTGCGACAGGAAGACCACAACTTCGTTCAAGGACCTGTATAGAGCTTTTTCCTTCGCCCTAGACCCCGGGCATGTAAAATGGCCTTGGTGATTATGATACCTTCTGTAAGATTACGTTTTGACGTATCAATCAGATTTCCGTGAACCAAAATTCTTATTCGGTATCATTTTTATTCCGTCTTTTATGTTGTTCCATGTACACACCTCGGCATAAGACTACCAGGGGCTATATAAGGCAAACTATGTGTTGCCAAGCAAAGGCCCGAACAACTTTTCAGCACAATTCGGCATCCCGAGTTCGACATTATATGCATCGGCTCCGAATCATGTCTTTGGTCAATAGTTGGGTTGCCCAGCTCCTGTGCTTGCTACCCTACATTCCGTCTGATCGGCTAGGGTAGTAAAGGGAGAACTACTGCGATTGTGTTTCTGGTTCGTCCGGTTAAGTACCTCAGTAGAGAAAGCCGAAAACTGACTGTCATGATGCGGCGAGAGCTGGTTGATACGTCTCCAACGTATCTATAATTTTTGATTGTTCCATGCTATTATATTATCAACCTTGGATGTTTATATGCATTTATATGCTATTTTATATGATTGGGACTAACCTATTAACCTAGAGCCCAGTGCTAGTTTCTGTTTTCCCCTTGTTTTTGAGTATTGCAGAAAAGGAAAACCAAACGGTGTCCAATTGACCTGAAATTTCACGGAGATCATTTTTGGACCAGAAGAAGCCCACGGAGTACCGGAGGTGGGACAGAAGAGTCCCGATGCCACCACGAGGGTGGGGGGCACGCCCTACCCCCTGGGCGCGCCCCCTGCCTCGTGGCCACCTCGGGGACCCCCCTCACTTGTCCCCGACTCCAACATCTCTTATATAACTCAAAACTTCCAGAAATAAGCCTAGATCGGGAATTCAGCCGCCAGAAGCGTCTGTAGCCACCGAAAACCAATCTAGACCCATTCCGGCATCCTGCCGGAGGGGGGGAAGCCCTTTCCGATGGCCATCGTCATCATCCCGGCGCTCTCCATGATGAGGAGGGAGTAGTTCACCCTCGGGGCTGAGGGTATGTACCAGTAGCTATGTGTTTGATTTATCTCCCTCTCGTATTCTTGATTCGGCACGATCTTGATGTATCGCGAGCTTTGCTATTATATTTGGATCTTATGATGTTTCTCCCCCTGTACTCTCTTGTAATGGATTGAGTTTTCCCTTTGAAGTTATCTTATCAGATTGAGTCTTTAAATATTTGAGAACACTTGATGTATGTCTTGCATGTGCTTATCTATGGTGAGAATGGGATATCACGTGATCCACTTGAAGTATGTTTTGGTGATCAACTTGCGAGTTCCGTGACCTCGTGAACTTATGTATAGGGGTTGGCACACGTTTTCATCTTAACTCTCCGATAGAAACTTTGGGGTTCTCTTTGAGGTTCTTTGTGTTGGTTGAATAGATGAATCTGAGATTGTGTGATGCATATCGTATAATCATACCCACGGATACTTGAGGTGACATTGGAGTATCTAGGTGACATTAGGGTTTTGGTTGATTTGTGTCTTAAGGTGTTATTCTAGTATGAACTCTTGAATAGATCGATCAGAAAGAATAACTTTGAGGTGGTTTCGTACCCTAAAATAATCTCTTCGTTTGTTCTCTGCTATTAGTGACTTTGGAGTGACTCTTTGTTGCATGTTGAGGGATAGTTATATGATCCAATTATGTTATTATTGTTGAGAGAACTTGCACTAGTGAAAGTATTGTCACAGCCCTAGCATTTGATTGTAATTAGTTGCATCAGCACCCTTGAATCATATCTAAAATATATTTGAAAGTTGAAATGGGGGATGTTGAAACCCAAGCACCAGAACCAAATCAAGTAGGTTCAACTTAGAAATATTTTCAGTGAATCCAAAATGCCCTTTGGAAATGTTCATGATTTTTGATAAAGGTGAAAACCTCTGACAAAATGATGAACATATTTATAGGCCACCCCTGGATTTTTGAATTAACCCAAAATGTATTTGAATTGGACATTTAAATTTTATAAATATTTTAAATGTCCAAATACTCATGAGCTGAAATGGTTACTGTTGGAAATATTCCAAACAGTGCCCATAAGCAAGCTCATGATTTTTTAAAATTCTCTGGCATTTTATTTTAAAGCCAAAACATTTGCAGAAAATATAAAAAGAAAACAGAAAAGAGAGAGAGAGAGTTAGAGCTTACCTGTCGCCTTGGCCTGGCCCAGCTCGGCCCAGCCCACTGGCTACTGCCAGTCATCCCCCTCCTCTCGCCAGGAGGACGAGAGGCGCGTGCCCGACGCCCGCAGCCACACGCCGGCCACCTCCTGCTTTTGCCGACACCCAAGACGCCGTCTACGAGTGCCACACACTCTCCCTCGTCCCCCTCTCACTTTCCCCACTCTCCCCGTGCCCCTCTCCCTCCTCTGGCTCTCTCCCCATCCCCTCCCGAGAGGAGCTCGTCGCCACCATCGCCGTCCACCGTGGCCATCGACCCTCTCTCGTCTCTTCGACGTGTCCCCGAGCACCGCCGATGTCTTCCTCTTCCTCACGGGCGAGCCACGACGCCTTGGACGCACTGCAACGCCGCTAGCACCGTCTTCTTCCACCTCGGTCCGCCGAGATCGCCGGCGACCGTACGCCGCCCCTGATGCCTCCCCGAGCTCGCTGAGGCCACCGCTACACTCCCCGTGAGCCCCTTCTCCGTTCCCCTCTCTTCCCTTTGCTGTTTTCTCTCTCTAACCGCGGGCTCCGTTGAGCCTGAGAGCTCACCGCCGCCACACATGGCGCCGCTGTGGCCACAGCTGCCGCCTTACCCTTTTGATCCCGCCGTTGTGCTCACTGTGCTTCCAGAAGCATGCCAAGCCCACTAGCCCCTCCTCCCGTGCACCCTAACGCCGGGCATGACCTGGCCGAACTTCGGCCGCCGCGCAAGGCCGTCGCCGTCGACCTAGGCCACTAGGGCCGCTGCTGTTAGCACCATTGGATGCGGACGAGTCTTCTCGTCCCGTAGGTAGTCTCCGCCGTCTTTTTGGTCACCGGAGACACAATCCCGACCTCCTCTGCCGTTTCGGCCTCACCGGCGGCTCAACGCCGGCCAAACTCCGGCAGGGTTTGACCCCGTCCGGCCGGGTTTGACTTCTCCCCCCTGACCCGCTGACGTGTTAGTATTAGTTAACTAATTAGGTTAGTATTAGTTAACTAATTAGGTTAGTTAGATTAGCCACTGACGTGTGGGCCCAGGCCCTAACTAACCTAGGTTAGTAGCTAACCTAATGCTAATTAACTCTGTTAATTAGTAGTGACACTGACGTGTGGACCCCACACGTCAGGTTTGACCTGGACCAGCCCGTTGACCGCTGACGTCACGGCTACGTCATGCTGACGCGATAAAGGATTTTCTGGATTATTTATAATTCAGGAAAATTCCATAAATTGTTAAAACTTAAAAAATTCATATAAATACAACCATAACTCCAAATGAAATAATTTATATATGAAAAATTATCAGAAAAATTCAAGGAATCCATCTGTACCATTTTCATGCATGTTTGAGCAAGTTAACCTCACTGTTTAGGATGAAACATGATTAGGGCAAATTTTCATAATAGATTTGGAGTTGGAATTTGATATAGTTTTGAATTCCACTTCAATTAAAATGACTTTCTGTTGCATTAGCCCAAATCACAACATATTGCCATGTCATGATCATGCCATCATATTGTTGCATTGCATTGATTGTGCTCTCCCTCTCTGTTGGCGGTATTCGTCCCCTCTCGATAGACGTGCTTCCGACGATGAGTTCGATGACACCCATGAAGAGCTATAATATCTTCAGAAGTGCCAGGCAAGAAAAACCCCCTTGTTCATTCCGATACACTCCCACCCTCTCGCTCCTGCTCTCTTTTACTGCATTAGGACAACAACGTTTCAACTGTTACATGCTGCGGTAGCTGAACCCCTTTCCTCTGCATGACCTGTCATTGCCACAGTAAATAGATGAAGCCCACTAGCATGAGTAGGAATTGTTTGAGCCCTGATGTGCCTACTCATTCATGCTTGTTTGTCATGCCTGCTACTGCTTAGAGTTGAGTCGGGTCTGATTCATCGAGAATGAATTGGAACGTGGTGAACATGTCCTACCATTGAGAGCTAAGTGTGTGAACATGATTTGGTAAAGGTAGCGGTGAGAGGCCATGTAGGAGTACATGGTGGGTTGTCTCATTGCAGACGTCCTCAGGAACTGAGTTCTGTGTTTGTGATCCATGAACAGTTACTACCACACATTGGGCTCCGGGCGCTCCAAGCTATCTCGACTTATTAATCAACTTGATCTCTGTCCAGGAGTTGCAACTAGTTTCTGGTGTTTGTAGGTAGTGTTAGTAGTCTACCAAGTGGCACCCAGTACAGGTGGGCTTGGGACAGACTAGGCACAGTGGCACGGTGTACCAAGTGGCACCCGGATGGTGGGCTTGGGAACCCTGCTCACATCGTTTGGGGCCGTGAGCGACACCCCGGCCGGATCTCCTTGCGGATGGAACCCGAATAGGCGATAACCTGGACTAGAGACTTTTTGGTTAGTCAGGTTGTGGCCGACTCCCTCGCCAGGCTTCCGCTTGAAGGTTGCCGAGATACACGATGTGTACATGGTGGTAAGTGGCGAGAGCGTGTGTGAAGAAGTACACCCCTGCAGGGTTATCATTATCTATTCGAATAGCCGGATTCCTCGGATATGGAAACTTGGACCCCTTGCATAGTTCATAGACAAGTGAAAGTGGATACTCTAAAACTCGCAAGATAAGCATGAGTGCTATGGATGGTGTTCTCGCAGGGAGACGAGAGCGGATCCATAGTGGTGTATTGGTATGGTGAATTTGTGGACTCGTGTGCGCCACCTCAAAAGAGTTACTTGTAGTCGTAGTTCAGGTTAGCCACCGAGTCAAAGCTGGCTTGCTGCAGTTAAACTTCACCACCCCTTTGTTGACACCGATGCATATGTAGTTAGTTCTGATGTAAGTCTTGCCGGGTACATTTGTACTCACGTTTGCTTAATTTATGTTTTGCAGAGAGACGTCAGTCTCGCTAGTAGTTCCACGTGGACTTCGACGTTTAGCTTGTTACCTCAGCTACGATCTTGTACCCTTGGGAGGGTCTTGTAGATAGTCAGGCTTCTCAGCCTTCTTCATTTGTAGTTGTCTGTACTCAGACAAGTTAAGCTTCCGCATGTGCTTGTTGCTTGTATGCTCTGTATGTTGGGTCATGAGACCCATGTTTGTAATATCTCGCTCTTCGGAGCCTACTGAATAAATACTCTGAGTCGTAGAGTCTTGTTGTGATGCCATGTTGTATTGCACATATTGAGCATATTGTTAGTATGATTGAAGTGCTTGGTATGTGTGGGATCTGACAACCTAGTTGTTTATCCTTGGTGGCCTCTCTTATGGGGAAATGTAGTCTTGTGCTTCCATGAGCCATAGTAGTCCGCTACAGCCCGGTTCACCGGAGTCCTGTTAGCCCAGCACTACTGCTCCGGAGCACTTGACTGGCCAGCATGTGATTCACTTTGTTCCTGTGTCTGTCCCTTCGGGGAAATGTCACGCGGTGACATCCGGAGTCCTGCCTAGCCTGCTACAGCCTGGGTTCCCGGAGTCCTGTTAGCCCAGTGCTACATCCCGGATTCACACGCTGCTGACCGACATGCTCGATGTTGATTCAGGTATGCCTGTCCCCATAAGTTAGTGCCACTTTGGGTTCACGACTAGTCATGTCGGCCCGGGTTCTCTGTCATATGGATGCTAGCGACACTATCATATACGTGAGCCAAAAGGCGCAAACGGTCCTGGGCCATGGTAAGGCGACACCCGTGGGAATACAGTGCATGAGACCGCAAAGTGATATGAGGCGTTACCGGCTAGATCGATGTGACTTGGAATCGGGGTCCTGATAGTTTTGGTATCAGAGCCTGACTGCCTGTAGGATTACCAAGCCAAAATGGTCGAAGTTGAGTCTAGAAATGCTTTAGTTATATAAGGGAATTGATTGTGGAAGGGAACATAAGGCTCTTTTTACTCCTCTTACCCTATGTCCTTCTGATCTGAGTCATCCTCTTCTCTTCTATGGGGATTAAGAACTAGGCTTCTCATCTTTCTATCAAGATCACGTGTTACTAATCCGTAGACTTATAGGATTGTTGGATTCAAGCCCTGTTCAGTTTCTACTACTTTTATTATGTTGTCAGTTGAACCAGAACCTTGATATGATGTTGTTAAGTGACTATGCAAATCCTTGTGAATGTCTCAAATCTTTTTGTGAGCATTTACAGCCGTTATGCTGTCCGAGTCATCCCAGGTTTCTAAATAGTCCGATGCATTTGCAAATCCCTTCTTCCCATTCTCGATGTTCCTTTAGGCCAGATTAAGCACACTAATCGGTCTGTTGAGGTACTCCATTGCCTTGATATGTATGTTGGAGTTAGTATTATGACCCTAGGTGTCTTCGAGAACCACTCAGTAATCTAGCAATGTTTTGTGTTCCCGGTGTGATGATTCTGGCCACCATCCTCGAAAGCATGTCGTGATGCCATTTAGTTAGTAGGCCTTCTATTTCTGGGTTTTGAACCCAAGATTCACCCTACTTACTTCATGTTGATAGTGTTTGCTCGTTCCTTTAGGTTATTATTAACCTTTGCATTAGTCCTCGAGGTCTGTGGTATTTCCTTCTTCCAAATACTATGAACCACTTATGCAGAAGTTTGTTGGATCAAAAGATCACAATCAGAGTACTCTTGAGGAGTTCTCCATTCATAATTGTGATTCTGCCAGTTCTACCTTTCTGCATGGGTTATCCGGAAGAATTATGTTGAACTCGTTCGACATGCTAATCTATGCATCTATAACTCAGGAAGATATATGTTCCTTTTAGTTGTCCCCCTTTAGCTGTTATCTGACCTTCGTCTGTCAATTGTTGGTCAAGAGTAGTTGTGCATTGGTGTTATCGATGCCTATTATTCATGTGATCCGTCAAGCCATTCTATTCTGGAATGGCTAGGAGAAACAAACTCCAGTACCTCATCCATATCTAGGATTGGGTCAAAGCAGTTGTATTCCGCAGATCAAAATGCCAATCCAGCTTTTGATTCTGTTCTACCCTGAAGTATTGCCCTCTTTATGTCAGGAATATCATAGGAATTGCACAACCTCATATGAACTCTTGATATAGTGATACTTCTCGCCATCATTATTCATTCCTCGGTCCCGTGTTGTTGTAACCGGATGCCGACAAGTAAACTGTGATGTTTGAAATCAATACTCCTAGCAACCCTGTTGCTTGATAGATAATGGACAATAATCTTATCCTTAGCGTGTTGATTATTGAACCATCACCCTAAGGTTTATCGTGCTACCTAGTCCTTATTTCTGGTGCACACTTCGATCAATGAGTTAGGATCGTGCCAATCCCTCGCTTATTTGATCATATCGTCTTTCCCTAGAAAGCAGGATTATTCCCAAGCTTAATAACATATCAATGGTTCGTGATTTTCTGAATATCCTCTCTGAAGTATCACCGGGTTGTCCCCTGACCGTTATGTTGAGCTCACGATCAAGTTGGTTTTCTTATAAACCTCCCCTTCTCCAAGAATCTGTGCTGGATATCCCTGAGCTAGTTGGTTGAGCTACACAACAACTTGGAGAGTTAGAAGATGAAAGCTTGTCCCGCTTAGTTCATCTCCAAAGGGATATCCTTGTGTTTGTGTGTTTGTTGAAGAAAGATGATATCTTCATCGATTGATCCTCGTGACCAATTGTTGGTGCCATTGTCTTATCCAATCTTTGATTTGTGCATGGGCTATCATCAAATCAAATCAGAACCAACGATGTTCGTAGTGTTGTCTTACTCATGGTTGTTTCCTTGAGCATACACCATTATATTTTTTGGTCTGACCAATGCTATTGCCCTGTTCACATAGTCATTGGATTTCATTTATATAGAAACCTAGATGAAATGTTGTTGAGCCCATAGACAACATCCTTGTTTTCCTAGGACTCGTGATGAACACTAAGCTAGTATTGGAAATTTTCAAAGGGTTGCCTTGTGTTCCATTCACGAGGTACATGTTTGGATGAAAGAAGTGACTTTCTCTAATTCACGTGCATTCGATGTAAGTTGCCGCTGTGGATCCGAGAAATGCTTGTTTTGCTTCCCTTGGAGTCATCCCAAGTCAGTCATGCATGTGCGAAGTATGTTATGGGTTGACAGGCTCGCGACCTCGATCCCATACGTATTCCGTAGCACACCAAGCAACTGATTGATTTGTTTGAGGAAAAGAAGTTCCTTCTTAAGAATCATGACTTATGTTAGGACTTTGTTATCCTCGATGATGGTTCCCCACCTGAACTCGGTAGTGTTTTTATTATAAGACTACTACGTGGTCATGCTTGTCTGGGACAACATGTTCACATGTGTTAGCAGAACTAGCTCATGTTTTGGAGCTTACTACCATAGTCCATTTCTCGAGAATCTCGCAACGTCATCTCGTCGATTTGTGTTGCAAACTTTCATTTATTCTAGACTCGATGGGTCTGGAATATCCTGTTACCAACCATATCTGAATCTCAGGTAGACATGATGGTTGGAACTTTTCCAAGATCTATGATGTAGGTCCCCGACAAGGTTGATGTTCTGGCCGACACACCTAGCCAGAAGATCTATCATTGTAGTATCTTGATTGAGCTATTCGACCATTGAGGGAGTCCTGGATTAGGGGGTGTCTGGATAGCCGGACTATACCTTCGGCCGGACTCCTGGACTATGAAGATACAGGATTGAAGACTTCGTCCCGTGTCCAGAAGGGACTTTCCTTGGCGTGGATGGCAAGCTTGGCGATACGGATATGTAGATCTCCTACCATTGTAACCGACTCTGTGTAACCCTAGCCCTCTCTGGTGTCTATATAAACCGGAGAGTTTTAGTCCGTAGGACGGATAACAATCATACCATAGGCTAGCTTCTAGGGTTTAGCCTCTCTGATCTCGTGGTAGATCTACTCTTGTACTACCCATATCATCAGTATTAATCAAGCAGGACGTAGGGTTTTACCTCCATCAAGAGGGCCCGAACCTGGGTAAAACATCGTGTCCCCTGCCTCCTGTTACCATCCGGCCTAGACGCACAGTTCGGGACCCCCTACCCAAGATCCGCCAATTTTGACACCAACATTGCTACTTTCATTGAGAGTTCCTCTGTGTCGTCACTTTTAGGCCCGATGGCTTCTCCGATCATCAACAGCGATGCGATCCAGGGTGAGACTTTTCTCCCCGGACAGATCTTCGTATTCGGCGGCTTTGCACTGCGGGCCAATTCACTTGGTCATCTGGAGCAGATCGAAAGCTACGCCCCTGGCCATCAGGTCAGATTTGGAAGTTTGAACTACACGACCGACATCCGCGGAGACTTGATCTTCGACGGATTCGAGCCACAGCCGAGCGCGCCGCACTGTCACGATGGGCATGATTTAGCTCTGCCGCCGAACAGTGCCCTGGAGGCCGCACCTGTGTCCGCTCCGACCCCTAGCTCGGTGCTGATCACACCAATCGAGGATGGGTGGTTAGACACCGCCTCGGGGGCTACAATCTCTACGGTGATCGAGCCGAACACCAGCCCTATTCTCTGCGAAGCCCGTGACTCCAAGGAGACAGACTCCTTTCGAGACTCCAAGCCCTCCGCGCCCCGACCGATCGAACCCGATTGGGCGCCGATCATGGAGTTCACCACCGCGGACATCTTTCAGCACTCGCCCTTCGGCGATATTCTGAATTCACTAAAGTCTCTCTCTTTATCAGGAGAGCCCTGGTCGGACTATGGTCAACAAGGTTGGGATGCGGATGATGAAGAAATTCAAAGCCCACCCACCACCCACTTCGTAGCCACTGTCGATAATTTAAATGACGTGCTCGACTTCAACTCGAAGACATCGACAGTATGGACGACGATGTAGGAGATGAACATGAACCAACGCCTATAAGGCACTGGACAGCCACCTCATCTCATGATGTATACATGGTGGACACACCCAAAGGAAGCGACGACGAGGAACACAGGGATGCAACGAGGGATCGTTACCTCGAAAAGCAATCAAAGCGGTGACATAAGCGCCGCTCCAAGCCCCCCCTAGACAGAAACAGCAGCCATACAGACCCAGCCATAGAGCAGGACGAGCCGGCGGATGACGAACATGCCTTCGAGCACGCGTCCGAACAGGGCAACTTGGATAAACAAACCGAAAACCCCATCCCCGGCGAAAACAATAGTCCGGACGACCTTACGCCGGATAAATTCATGGAGCAGAAGAACCTCCACAAAAGGCTTGTCGCCATTGCGCATAGCCTGAAAAAGCAGAAGCGGAAGCTCAAAACTGTGGAAGATGCACTCAGAATCAGATGGAGCAAAGTACGCAACACCGCAGACAAATATGCCGGCAGTCGCCGCACAAAAAGCTATCCAAAGCGAAAGCTACTGCCTGAATTTGACGAGGAGGCCTTAGAGCCCCCACAGTCAAAAAATAGGAAAGCCATCCGGTCGGATGGACGACCGCATGGCCAGCATGGAGCGGCAAGCGGCGCCGCACACAAGCCGGCACGCGATCCACCAAAGGATCCGCATCAAAAAGACGGCCCAGCCAGATCTATATACGGGCCAAAAAAGCAAGCTCTAGTAAGCAATGCAACACAAGAAATATCCGAACATCACGGCACACCCAAATACAGGGGTGCCGCACACCCCTATGTTTCACCGATGAGGTGCTGGACCATGAATTTCCAGCGGGATTCAAGCCCGTAAACATAGAGGCGTACGACGGGACAACAAACCCTGGGGTCTGGATCGAGGATTATATCCTCCACATACACATGGCCAGAGGAGATGACCTCCACGCCATAAAATACTTACCCCTCAAGCTTAAAGGGCCAGCCCGGCATTGGCTCAAAAGCCTTCCCGAAAACACCATTGGAAGTTGGGAAGAGCTTGAGGATGCTTTCCGGGCAAATTTTCAAGGAACCTATGTCCGCCCTCCGGATGCAGACGATCTCAGTCACATAACTCAACAGCCCGAAGAGTCAGCCCGGAAATTCTGGAACATATTTCTTACTAAAAGGAATCAGATAGTCGACTATCCGGACGCCGAAGCCCTAGCAGCTTTTAAGCACAACGTTCGAGATGAATGGCTTGCCAGACACCTCGGCCAAGAAAATCCAAGAACAATGGCCGCATTAACAAGCCTCATGACCCGCTTTTGCGCAGGAGAGGACAGCTGGTTGGCAAGATGTAGCACCAGTGACCCAAGTACATCCAAAGTTAGGGATGGAAACGGAAAACCCCGACGCGGCAAGGACCAGCGCCGGAATAAGGGAAACAACCCAAAGAGCACGGCGGTCAACGCCGGATTCAAAAGCTCGCGGCAGAATCAGAGAAAGCCGCCCCTCAAGGATAACAGGGATGACCTATCCAACTTAAACAAAATCTTGGACAAGATATGTCAAATACACAGTACTCCCGGGAAGCCTGCGAACCATACCCACAGAGATTGTTGGGTTTTCAAGCAAGCCGGCAAGCTCAACGCCGAACACAAGGGGCTCGACACACCAAGTGAGGACGACGACGAACCCCACAAGCAGAGCACCAGGAAACAAAAGGATTTCCCACACGAAGTCAAAACAGTAAACTTATTTCACGTGACAAACAGAACGGCGCCACCAGAGATGCGCGCCATACGGCCTATCCCAAAGGAGTCTCGCCAATGGTTGTTAAAACCAATCACCTTCGACCATCAAGATTACTCTAGAAGTATCCGGAACGCAGGCTGGACTGCCTTGGTATTAGATACAATAATCGGCGGGCTCCACTTTACAAATGTCCTGATGGACGGCGGCAGTGGTTTAAACCTATTATACCAGGACACAATCCGCAACATGGGGATAGACCCAACAAAAATTCGCCATAGCAAAACCTCCTTTCAAGGGGTAACGCCAGGCCCGGATGCCCGCTGTATGGGTTCTCTCCGGCTAGAAGTTATGTTCGGCTCCCTCGATAACTTCCGTCGCGAACAGCTAACTTTCCACATCACCCCATTCTCAAGTAGCTATCAAGCACTGCTGGGACGCAAAGCTTTCGCCCACTTTAACGCAATACCGCATTATGCATCTCTTACACTTAAGATGCCCTGTCCACGAGGCATCATCTCATTAAAGGGAAAACATTGAGTGTTCCCCCCGTGCGGAAAACAGTGCGGCTGCCTTGACAGCCCCACAATAAAGTGGCTTCACCAGCCAAAGCATCTAAACAGGTCGTCAAGACCACGGACACGGACATAAACATACAATTGATAAAGGCTTAATAGTCGTATACCCCTGTACTAGGGGCTCCGTGCATATAAAACAAGAGACAATAAAGCTCAATTTTACCCATTTCGATTTGTACTGCATTTATTTAGCATAACTTATGTTCGGCACGATCTTTCTTTAACTAAGTTCCTCTGTTTTATAGATGAACACCGTGCTACGCCCGTCCAGGATACGGCACAATGGAGACACAGGCGCAGACGTGCAGCAGGGACCCGTTCCAAGGATTCTTTTCAGATTAAGACCCTACATAAACCTTTTTTACTGTCTCTTGTTGATACACATCCCCTGGTTTCTTAATATAACCAAGGAGGAGGCTGGCGTTTTGGCATGTGGCCATGTCAGAATTTTGCGCGTACCTGGACACTAGGGGCTTATTACTAAGGGCGTTATCCCGCCCGCCCTCATAAAGACCGAATACCTTAGGGAGTGTTCGGCGTCGCGAGTTTGGCCTTATATGCATCAGCTCCGAATCATGTCTTTGGTCAAATGTTGGGTTTGATCGGCTCCTGTGTTTTGCTGCCTTACGTTCCGCTCTATCGGCTAAGGCGGCACCAGGAGAACTACTGCGATTGTGCCTCGGTTCGGCCAGGCGAGCACCTCAGTAGAGAAAGCCGAAAACTGACTGTCGTGATATAGCGTGAGACTGGTCAACCACTCGATGACCTACCGGAATCTTTAGGATTCCTCCGCATTAACGAAGGGCCGTTTCCTGGCTAGGCACATACGCGCCCTGAGTTCGGGCGAGCGCAGGCACCACCAGGGGCTATATAAGTAGCCTCACTGTCAAACTCCTATGGCTAAGTGAAAGTGATAAAGCATCATAGTCCGATTGCCTAGTTCGCTGCGCTATCACCTCCTTTGTAGGATCAAGACATTGGATCAAGTGTGAAAATGCGCCTTCTGTGAACACCCCCGCATTATGTGCGTGGGGGCTGAAGCCGACGACTACCATCTTTCAGATTATATATACATATATGTTAAACGGCCGCACAGGAGGTATCATAATACTTGTAGGCGCAAGTATAAAAAGCTTCTACAATTTATCAAAATATTGTTTTACAATAATACATGCTATTCGAATATAGTATCCTTCGAGCACTGCGTCTCTATTAAACGAGCGCCTTGCAGAACTTCCCGAAAATAGCGCTCGGCAAGTACTCGGCTTCCATCCGAGTCTAGAGATGCAACAACGGTGGCTTCCATTTCCGCCCAGTATGTCTTGACACGGGCAAGAGCCATCCGTGCACCCTCTATGCACGCTGACCTCTTCATCGCGTTAATATGCGGCGCCGCACCAAGGAACTGTTGCACCAAGTTGAAATAACTTTTCGGCTCTGGCCTCTCTGGCCACAGATGACTCACGACATACTTCATGGCAAGTCCGGACAACCTATTTAGCTCGGCCCATTCGGCCAAACGATCGGCTAATGATAGTGGACGCTCTGGATTGTGGAACTGCGACCAGAAGAGCTTTTCCACTTCGCGATCTTCTTGATATTGCAAGTGCTTGGCCACATCTACGGCACTCGCTGCTAAATCCAGATAGGTGTCCGCCGTACTCCACATCTGGTCGAACGGAGCATGTTTAGGATCACAGAACTTCCTCCGCAGCATAAAGGGCTTTCCAGCTGCGATCTCTCCGGCCTGACCCAACTCCTCCTTCATAGCTCTCATCGCAGAGCGAGCACCCTTGGCATCGGCAACGGCCTTCTTCAGGTCCGTCTGTTCCGCCTGATCTTCTTTTTCAAGAAGCTTGCAACGGTCAGCAGCGTTCTTCAGCTTCACGGCCATCTCGGCCATTTCCTTCTTGCTTCGGCAGTGAGCGGCCTGTTCGGCTTTCAGCTCTTCAATTGCCTTTCCGGCAGCCACATCACTTTTCCTGGCTTGCTCCTTGGCTCGGGCAAGTTCCGCCCAAAGATTCTCCATGGCAGCAGCACCATCTGCATCAAGCGCACACATTGTAAGATACTGGCATAAAGCTCCTCTTACCAGGCGCCGCCGACGGAATTACATACCTTGTGCCTCGTCAAGCCGCTTGTTGACAAGCGCGATGTCGGCATCTGCCACGTCAAGTTGCCGCTTTAGCTCGGCAAATCCATCAGTCCGGCTGGCCACCAGACACTTCGCCACCTACGTATAAAGGCGGCATATTAGACCTGGGATTATGATCCTCTGTGCGCCATCACTTTTGACAACACACAGAGTCTCAGGGGCTACTATCTACACAGGGCGCATCTTATTTATGCGCAGCTGTCCAAAAAGGGTACATTATTTCGTGTACCTCAAAACCTGCCAGTAAACTCCTGACGGCCTCGTGCAATCCGCTCTCCGTGGATGAAATCCTCTCAATCACCGTACCCATCAATGCACGGTGCTCCTCTGAGATAGATGCTTGCCCTAGCAGATCCTTCAGCTCCTCCGACCGTGCACCAGACGGCGCCGGACTCGTCCGATGGCCCTTTTCGAAGGCCGGACGCGGAGGGCTTTGGGGGGCCATATGACTACCTTCCGGCCCCGCCGGATTCAGAGAAACCCTCCGTGATGATACCTCAGGGTCGCCCGCCTCGCAAGGCGGTACGGTAGGGGGAGGCGTTCCGCTCTCCATCATCTCCGGAAGAAGATCCCCCGAAGACGAGCTCTGCTAAGAAGGGCTAAGGTCCGAGCTACAAGGTAAATTTTCGATTACTTTTCTCAGATATAAAGCAGGGATTTCTCTTGTTTCTTAAAAATAAAACTCCTCTCTACTTACGGCTCGGTGGAGGGCTGATCCCCTTGAGGGCATAATTCGGCCGAAGTATCCCCCAGCACAGGACCCTCTGGCGAAGATTTCTTCCCCCGCTTTAAGGCCATGGTCTCCGGGTCTTCAGAGGCGGTCCTCTTCTTCCCCTGAGGAGAGGAATTTTCAATTCCTCCCTTCCGGACAACCTCCTTCGAGGAGGCTGTAACTTCCTTGTCCCCTCCCTCGCTTCCCTTTGAAGGCACAACCTCCAACATCCTGAAGAGCACGGGACCCGGCGTGGCCTCGGGGAGGGGGGTCGGACACCTGATTAGCTTTGCTTTCTCTATCCACTCCTTTTAAAGGACAACTCTTTTAGGGGCAATTTTATGATAAATATACGGATAGCGAGTCCGGGCACAAGGCTACTTACTTGAGTATCCGAACGATTGCAGCTCAGACCTGCGTCCTCCGTAGAATCCGGACACAGACTTGTGGTCCGAAGAGCAATTTGTACATCTCCACGGGCGTCATGCCAAGAAAATGTTGGAGAACTCGTGGTCCCTCCGGGTTGAACTCCCATAGGCGGAGGGGGCGACGTTTGCAGGGCAGAACTTGGCGAATTAACATAACCTACGTCACCATGACCAGACTGATGTCTCTTTCTAGGAGATCTCGGATGCGGCCCTGCAACAGGGGCACGTCCTTTGCCGGCCCCCAGTCCAGCCTCGTATTGACCCATGACGCTAGTCGTGGCAGGGGACCCAAGCGAAAGGCAGGTGGCGCCACCCACTTAGGGGCCCTGGGAGCGGTAATATAAAACCACTCTCGTTGCCATAAGCTGGACTCCTCTTGAAAAGAGCCCTCGGGCCATGGAGTACCAGCATTCTTGCTTATAAAAGCACCTCCGCACTCCGTGTGCCGTCCCTCGATCATCTTCGGCACTACTTTGAAGGTCTTGAGCCATAGTCCGAAGTGAGGAGTGATACGGAGGAAGGCTTCACACACGACGATGAATGAGGAAATATGGAGGATGGACTCCGGGGCTAAGTCGTGAAATTCCAGCCCATAATAATACATGAGCCCCCTCATGAAGGGATCCGTCAGGAAGCCTAGCCCCCGAAGGAAGTGAGACATGAACACCACACTCTCACCGGGCTTGGGAGTGGGAATGACCTGCCCTTGAGTAGGCAGCCTATGCGAGATTTCACCGGTCAAGAACCTGGCCTCTCTCAACTTCAGCACATCCTCCTCCGTGACGGAGGAGGGCATCCATCGGCCTCGAAGGTCGGAACCGGACATTGTCGAAGGTCCGAAGCTCCTGAAATCTGGAGCCTTGGGTGTTGGAACTCGAGGCGAAGGGCGAACTCGTTTGAGATTGAAAGAAAGGAGTAAGGCCTTGGTCTCTTTATAAGAGGTTGAATACCAAGGGCCTTCCCTGTGACCGTTTGGGACTCGCCTTTGATCGAGAAAATATACCAACGGGTACGGTTGGGTTACCCACACCCGTATTGATGAGAATCCCGGAATAAGGGGACACGATCTCTGCTTTAACAAGACGTGCCAAGGAAACCGCCTCGCTAAACGCGCTGAGGTTGGACAGTAAAACGATTCAAATAAAGACTTGGCCGTGGTGTGATGTCACGCTGCGGAATACGTCAGCAGATTAGATTTGTGTAAATATTATTATCTCTATGGCAATATGTGGAAACTTATTTTGCAGAGCCGGACATTACCTTTGTGTTCAAAATCTTCTATGAAGTACTTGGAGGAGGAACCCGCCTTGCAATGCCGAAGACAATCTGCGCGCCGGACTCGTCGTCATTGAAGCCTGGTTCAGGGGCTACTGAGGGAGTCCTGGATTAGGGGGTGTCCGGATAGCCGGACTATACCTTCGGACGGACTCCTGGACTATGAAGATACAAGATTGAAGACTTCGTCCCGTGTTCGGAAGGGACTTTCCTTGGCGTGGAAGGCAAGCTTGGCGATACGGATATGTAGATCTCCTACCATTGTAACCGACTCTGTGTAACCCTAGCCCTCCCTGGTGTCTATATAAACCGGAGAGTTTTAGTCCGTAGGATGGATAACAATCATACCATAGGCTAGCTTCTAGGGTTTAGCCTCTCTGATCTCGTGGTAGATCTACTCTTGTACTACCCATATCATCAATGTTAATCAAGCAGGACATAGGGTTTTACCTCCATCAAGAGGGCCCGAACCTGGGTAAAACATCGTGTCCCTTGCCTCCTATTACCATTCGGCCTAGACGCACAGTTCGGGACCCCCTACCCGAGATCCGCCGGTTTTGACACCGACAACCATCTTCTCCACGAATTTGGTATGACTTATTCCACAAGTTGTTCCTTATGGATTTTTGTGCTCCCGAAGTCCGACCTTTACTTGATGGCCATGTTGATGCTTTTAAGCATTGACCGTGATACCTAGTACATCAAGGAGAACATTAGAAGTGGAGTGCTAAATGTCTCTCGGTCGATCATCCAGATTTGCTTCTTTGGCATTGCTAAGGAAAAATCTGAGAAAGTGATGTCCTCCTTTGCATCTGCATCCTCCATCACTGTCTATCATGGTAGTACGATGTGTTGCCAGGATCGTTGGCACAGATGTTGGTAGAACCTTGATGAATACAGAAATGCTCAAGTTCTTGAGAGCACGCTTGGTCATTGGGTTATATCCTCGGTATCACTTGGAATGTGCCTTCCGTTGCCGAGTTGTCCTATAACTCTAGTTTCCTCTCCAAACTGAGTATGCCATTCTTTCGAATTCATTCAAATGATCAATTTTGATTTTCCTTAGGCCGGTATAGAGAGTTTCAATGATCTCTATATCAAAAGTAATTCTTTTTGCCACTCAAGGGAATAATTCTACGAGTCACCTTCCCCGAGGTGTCCTGTTATGGAATCATGGCAATTTTTCCTCGCTACTTTGAAACCCTCATCAATTATTTCTTCCATCATTTTTAAGGTGTGTTTTGCCCTCAGCTCAAGAGATGTTCAACGTCTCATTTCGTAAGTTGATCATGAGTTGCTTGATCTCTAAGGAGATCGATTTCTATAGAGTTTCTTTCTGTCATCATCGTGTTGGACAAGGATCTCGAAGGCAAAGACGTCAAGAGCAATGTGATGCAATATATCAGTATCTTTGAGAAGGGAAATTGGATCATGAATATTGTGTTAGCTTTCTGTCCCCTCTGTCTTCTTACCTCACGTCTTGAATCTCGGGACGAGATTCTTGTTTTAGTGGGGGTGAGTTGTCACAGCCCTAGAATTTGATTGTAATTAGTTGCATCAGCACCCTTGCATCATATCTAAAATTTATTTGAAAGTTGAAATGGGGGTTGTTCAAACCCTAGCACCAGAACCAAATCAAATAGGTTCAACTTAAAAATATTTTCAGTGAATCCAAAATGCCCTCTGGAAATGTTCATTATTTTTGATAAAGGTGAAAACCTCTGACAAAATGATGAACATATTTATAGGCCATTCCTGGATTTTTGAGTTAACCCATAATGTATTTGAATTGGACATTTAAATTTTATAAATATTTTAAATGTCCAAATACTCATGAGCTGAAATGGTTACTGTTGGAAATATTCCAAACAGTGCCCACAAGCAAGCTCATGATTTTTGAAAATGCTCTGGCATTTTATTTTAAAGCCAAAACATTTGCAGAAAATAGAAAAAGAAAACAGAAAAGAGAGAGAGAGTTAGAGCTTACCTGTCGCCCTGGCCTGGCCCAGCTCGGCCCAGCCCACTGGCTACTGCCAGTCATCCCCCTCCTCTCGCCAGGAGGACGAGAGGCGCGTGCCCGGCGCCCGCAGCCACACGCCGGCCACCTCCTTCTTCTGCCGACACCCAGGACGTCGTCTACGAGTGCCACACACTCTCCCTCGTTCCCCTCTCACTTTCCCCCCTCTCCCCGTGCCCCTCTCCCTCCTCTGGCTCTCTCCCCATCCCCTCCCGAGAGGAGCTCGTCGCCACCGTTGCCATCCACCGCGGCCATCGACCCTCTCCCGTCTCTTCGACGTGTCCCTGAGCACCCCCGACGTCTTCCTCTTCCTCATGGGCAAGCAATGACGCCTCGGACGCACTGCAACGCCGCTAGCACCGTCTTCTTCCACCTCGGTCCGCCGAGATCGCCAGCGACCGTACGCCGCCCCTGATGCCTCCTCGAGCTCACTGAGGCCACCACTACACTCCCCGTGAGCCCCTTCTCCGTTCCCCTCTCTTCCCTTTGCCGTTTTCTCCCTCTAACCGCCGGCTCCGTTGAGCCCGAGAGCTCACCGCCGCCACACATGGCGCCGCCGTGGCCACAGCTGCCGCCTTACCCTTTTGAGCCCGCTATTGTGCTCATCGTGCTTCCAGAAGCATGCCAAGCCCACTAGCCCCTCCTCCCGTGCACCCTAACGCCGTGCATGACCTGGCCGAACTCCGGCTGCCGCGCAAGTCGCCGCCGCCGTCGACCTAGGCCACCAGGGCCACTGCTGTTAGCACCATTGGATGCGGACGAGTCTTCTCGTCCCGTAGGTAGTCTCCGCCATCTTTTTGGTCGTCGGAGACACAATCCCGACCTCCTCTGCCATTTCGGCCTCACCGGCGGCTCAACGCCAGCCAAACTCCGGCAGGGTTTGACCCCGTCCGGCCGGGTTTGACTTCTCCCCCCTGACCCACTGACGTGTTAGTATTAGTTAACTAATTAGGTTAGTATTAGTTAACTAATTAGGTTAGTTAGATTAGCCACTGATGTGTGGGCCCAGGCCCTAACTAACCTAGGTTAGTAGCTAACCTAATGCTAATTAACTCTGTTAATTAGTAGTGACACTGACATGTGGACCCCACATGTCAGGTTTGACCTGGACCAGCCCGTTGACCGTTGACGTCACGGCTACGTCATGCTGACGCGATAAAGGATTTTCTGGATTATTTATAATTCAGAAAAATTCCAGAAATTGTTAAAACTTAAAAAATTCATATAAATTCAACCGTAACTCTAAATGAAATAATTTATATATGAAAAATTATCAAAAAAATTCAAGGAATCCGTCTGTACCATTTTCATGCATGTTTGAGCAAGTTAACCTCACTGTTTAGGATGAAACATGATTAGGGCAAATTTTCATAATAGATTTGGAGTTGGAATTTGATATAGTTTTGAATTCCACTTCAATTAAAATGACTTTCTGTTGCATTAGCCCAAATCACAGCATATTGCCATGTCATGATCATGCATCATATTGTTGCATTGCATTGATTGTGCTCTCCCTCTCTGTTGCCGGTATTCGTCCCCTCTCGATAGACGTGCTTCCGACGATGAGTTCGATGACACCCATGAAGAGCTATAATATCTTCAGAAGTGCCAGGCAAGCAAAACCCCCTTGTTCATTCCGATACACTCCCACCCTCTCGCTCCTGCTCTCTTTTACTGCATTAGGACAACAACGTTTCAACTGTTACATGCTGCGGTAGCTGAACCCCTTTCCTCTGCATGACCTGTCATTGCCACAGTAAATAGATGAAACCCACTAGCATCAGTAGGAATTGTTTGAGCCCTAATGTGCCTACTCATTCATGCTTGTTTGTCATGCCTGCTACTGCTTAGAGTTGAATCGGGTCTGGTTCATCGAGAATGAATTTGAACGTGGTGAACATGTCCTACCATTGAGAGCTAAGTGTGTGAACATGATTTGGTAAAGGTAGCGGTGAGAAGCCATGTAGGAGTACATGGTGGGTTGTCTCATTGCAGACGTCCTCAGGAACTGAGTTCTGTGTTTGTGATCCATGAACAGTTACTACCACACATTGGGCTCCGGGCACTCCAAGCTCTCTCGACTTATTAATCAACTTGATCTCTGTCCAGGAGTTGCAACTAGTTTCTGGTGTTTGTAGTTAGTGTTAGTAGTCTACCAAGTGGCACCCGGTACAGTTGGGCTTGGGACAGACTAGGCACAGTGGCACGGTGTACCAAGTGGCACCCGGATGGTGGGCTTGGGAACCCTGCTCACATCGTTTGGGGCCGTGAGCGACACCCCGGCCGGATCTCCTTGCGGATGGAACCCGAATAGGCGATAACCTGGACTAGAGACTTTTTGGTTAGTCAGATTGTGGCCGACTCCCTCGCCAGGCTTCCGCTTGAAGGTTGCCGAGATACACGATGTGTACATGGTGGTAAGTGGTGAGAGCGTGTGTGAAGAAGTACACCCCTGCAGGGTTATCATTATCTATTCGAATAGCCGGATTCCTCGGATATGGAAACTTGGACCCCTTGCATAGTTCATAGACAAGTGAAAGTGGATACTCTAAAACTCGCAAGATAAGCTTGAGTGCTATGGATGGCATTCTCGCAGGGAGACGGGAGCGGATCCATAGTGGTGTATTGGTATGGTGAATTTGTGGACTCGTGTGCGCCACCTCAAAAGAGTTACTTGCAGTCGTAGTTCAGGTTAGCCACCGAGTCAAAGCTGGCTTGCTGCAGTTAAACTCCACCACCCCTTTGTTGATACCGATGCATATGTAGTTAGTTCTGACGTAAGTCTTGCTGGGTACATTTGTACTCATGTTTGCTAGTAGTTCCGCGTGGACTTCGACGTTTAGCTTGTTACCTCAGCTACGATCTTGTACCCTTGGGAGGGTCTTGTAGATAGTCAGGCTTCTCAGCCTTCTTCATTTGTAGTTGTCTGTACTCAGACAAGTTAAGCTTCTGCATGTGCTTGTTGCTTGTATGCTCTGTATGTTGGGTCATGGGACCCATGTTTGTAATATCTCGCTCTTCAGAGCCTACTGAATAAATACTCTGAGTCGTAGAGTCTTGTTGTGATGCCATGTTGTATTGCACATATTGAGCATATTGTGTGTATGATTGAAATGCTTGGTATGCATGGGATCCGACAACCTATTCATTTATCCTTGGTAGCCTCTCTTATGGGGAAATGTAGTCTTGTGCTTCCATGAGCCATAGTAGTTCGCTACAGCCCGGTTCACTGGAGTCCTGTTAGCCCAACACTACTGCTCCGGAGCACTTGACTGGCCGGCATGTGATTCACTTCGTTCCTGTGTCTATCCCTTCGGGGAAATGTCACGCGGTGACATCCGGAGTCCTGCCTAGCCTGCTACAGCCCGGGTTCCCGGAGTCCTGTTAGCCCAGTGCTACAGCCCGGATTCACACGCTGCTGACCGACATGCTCGATGTTGATTCAGGTATGCCTGTCCCCGTAAGTTAGTGCCACTTTGGGTTCACGACTAGTCATGTCGGCCCGGGTTCTCTATCATATGGATGCTAGCGACACTATCATATACGTGAGCCAAAAGGCGCACATGGTCCCGGGCCATGGTAAGGCGACACCCGTGGGAATACCGTGCGTGAGGCCGCAAAGTGATATGAGGCGTTACCGGCTAGATCGATGTGACTTGGAATCGGGGTCCTGACAAGTATGAACCCTAGGCCTTGTTTCCTAGCATTGCAATACCGTTTATGCTCACTTTTACCACTCGCTACCTTGCTGTTTTTATATTTTCAAATTACAAAAACCTATATCTACTATCCATATTGCACTTGTATCACCATCTCTTTGCCGAACTAGTGCACCTATACAATTTACCATTGTATTGGGTGTGTTGGGGCCACAAGAGACTCTTTGTTATTTGGTTGCAGGGTTGTTTGAGAGAGACCATCTTCATCCTACGCCTCCCATGGATTGATAAACCTAGGTCATCCACTTGAGGGAAATTTGCTACTATCCTACAAACCTCTGCACTTGGAGGCCCAACAACGTCTACAAGAAGAAGGTTGTGTAGTAGACATCAAGCTCTTTTCTGGCACCATTGCTGGGGAGGTTAGTACTTGAAGGTATATCTTTAGATCTTGCAATCGAATCTTTTAGTTTCTTGTTTTATCACTAGTTTAGTATATGAAAGAAAACTACAAAAAATGGAATTAAGGGTACCTCATATGCTTCATCTTTTTAATATCTTTCATGAAAATAAGGATTCCGATAATTGTGCCAAAATGCTAGAAGAAGAATGTATTAAAATGTTTGGCACTAAATCTTTTGATGATGAGCATGATTGCAATGTTGTTAGTATGAATTCTTTGAATATCCATGATGCTAATGAGATGCAAAGCCACAAGCTTGGGGATGCTATGTTTGATGAACATGATATTTTTTGTCCCCCAAGTTTTGATGAGCAAATTTATTTTGATGATAGCATGCCTCCTATTTATGATGATTACATTGATGAAAGTGGGTTTGGAAGAGTGTCAACTTTAGGAAGTAATGACCCCACTATTTTGGAGGGTGTTGAATCTTATTGTGATAATTATGAAAGTGGGTTTGGAGAGGTCATGACTTTAGTTAATGTTAATCCCACTATTTTGGAAGAGTGTCAACTTTGCATACATGTGGATCGTGTTAAGAATATGTTTTGTGATAGCTATATTGTCGAGTTTTCTTATGATCCTACATGTAATTATTATGAGGGAGGAACATATGCTTGTAGGAATTGCAATAATATCAAGTTTCCTCTCTATGTGTTGAAAATCTTGAAGATTTGCTTATTTTACCTTCCTATGCAAGTTGATTCTTGTTCCCACAAATTGTTTGATTACAAAATCCCTATGCATAGGAAGAGGGTTAGACTTAAATGTGCTAGTCATATTCTTCATGAATCTCTCTTTATGTTTCAATTCTTATCTTTTATGCGAGCATCATTGAAATCATCATGCCTAGCTAGGGGCGTTAAACGATAGCGCTTGTTGGGAGGCAACCCAATTTTATTGTTGTTCTTTGATTTTTTCTCTTGTTTAGTAATAAATAATTCATCTAGCCTCTATTTATATGTGGTTTTATGTTCTAATTAGTTTTTGTGCCAAGTAGATCCTTTGGGAAGACTTGGGTGAAGTCTTTGCAATCTTGCTGTAAAAAACAGAAACTTTTGCGCTCACGGGATTTGCTGCCATTTTTTACTGGAGAGTGCGGTTAGGTTGATTCTTTTTGCAGATGATTAATAGACAAATTCCTAAGGCCACCAAGTTATTTCAGAACTTTTGGAGTGACAGAAGTATTCGTTTGATACAGATTACTACAGACTGTTCTGTTTTTGACAGATTCTGTTTTCATTGTGTTGTTTGCTTATTTTGATGAATCTATGAGTAGTATCGGAGGGTATGAACCATAGAGAAGTTTTAATACAGTAGATATTACACCAATATGAATTTAGAATGAGTTCACAACAGTACCTAAGTGGTGATTTATTTTCTTATACTAACGGAGCTTACGAGTTTTCTGTTAAGTTTTGTGTTGTGAAGTTTTCATGTTTTGGGTAAAGATTCGATGGACTTTGGAATAAGGAGTGGCAAGAGCCTAAGCTTGGGGATGCCCAAGGCACCCCAAGGTAATATTAAAGGACAACCAAGAGCCTAAGCTTGGGGATGCCCCGGAAGGCATCCCCTCTTTCGTCTTCGTTCATCAGTAACTTTACTTGAGGCTATATTTTTATTCACCACATGATATGTGTTTTGCTTGGAGCGTCATTTTATTTTATTTTGTTTTGCTTGCTGTTTGAATAAAATACCAAGATCTGAAATGGGCATCCCCTCTTTCGTCTTCGTTCATCGGTAACTTTACTTGAGGCTATATTTTTATTCACCACATGATATGTGTTTTGCTTGGAGCGTCATTTTATTTTATTTTGTTTTGCTTGATGTTTGAATAAAATACCAAGATCTGAAATTCTTAATTTTAGAGAGTCTTCACATAGTTGCATAATTATTCAACTACTCATTGATCTTCACTTATATCTTTCGGAGTAGTTTGTCATTTGCTCTAGTGCTTCACTTATATCTTCTTAGAGCATGGCGGTGGTTTTATTTTATAGAAATAGATGAACTCTCATGCTTCACTTATATTATTTTGAGAGTCTTTAGAACAACATGGTAATTTTCTTTGGTTATAAAATTAGTCCTAATATGATGGGCATCCAAGATGGGTATAATAAAAACTTTCATATAAAGTGCATTGAGTACTATGAGAAGTTTGATACTGTATAATTGTTTTGAGATATGAAGATGGTAATATTAGAGTCGTGCTAGTTGAGTAATTGTGAATTTGAGAAATACTTGTGTTGAGGTTTGCAAGTCCCGTAGCATGCACATATGGTAACAGTTGTGTGACAAATTTGAAGCATGAGGTGTTTCTTTGATTGCCTTCCTTATGAGTGGCGGTCGGGGACGAGCAATGGTCTTTTCCTACCAATCAATCCCCCTAGGAGCATGCGCGTAGTGCTTGGTTTTTGATGACTTGTAGATTTTTGCAATAAGTATGTGAGTTCTTTATGACTAATGTTGTGTCCATGGATTATACGCCACTCTCACCCTTCCATCATTGCTAGCCTCTTCGGTACCGTGCATTGCCCTTTCTCACCTCAAGAGTTGGTGCAAACTTCGCCGGTGCATCCAGACCCCATGATATGATACACTCTGTCACACATAAACCTCCTTATATCTTCCTCAAAACAGCCACCATACTTACCTATTATGGCATTTCCATAGCCATTCCGAGATATATTGCCATGCAACTTTCCACCGTTCCGTTCATCATGACACACATCATCATTGTCATATTGCCTTGCATGATCATGTAGTTGACATCGTATTTGTGGCAAAGCCACCATGCATAATTTATCATACATGTCACTCTTGATTCATTGCTTATCCCGGTACACCGCCGGAGGCATTCATATAGACTCATACTTTGTTCTAGTATCGAGTTGTAATCATTGAGTTGTAAATAAATAGAAGTGTGATGATCATCATTAATAGAGCATTATCCCCCCCAAAAAATAAAGGCCAAAAATAGAAAGGCCCAAAAAAAAGAAATAAAAAGAAAAGAAATAAAAAGGGGCAATGCTACTATCCTTTTTTCCACACTTGTGCTTCAAAGTAGCACCATGATCTTCATGATAGAGAGTCTCTTGTTTTGTCACTTTCATATACTAGTGGGATTTTTTCATTATAGAACTTGGCTTGTATATTCCAACAATGTGCTTCCTCAAATGCCCTAGGTCTTCGTGAGCAAGCAAGTTGGATGAACACTCACTTAGTTTCTTTTGTTGAGCTTTCATACATTTATAGCTCTAGTGCATCCGCTGCATGGCAATCCCTACTCATTGCATTGGCATAAATTGATGGGCATATCCCTAGCCCGTTGATTAGCCGTGTCGATGTGAGACTTTCTCCTTTTTTGTCTTCTCCACACAACCCTCGTCATTATATGCTATTCCACCCATAGTGCTATATCCATGGCTCACGCTCATGTATTGCGTGAAAGTTGAAAAAAGTTTGAGATTACTAAAGTATGAAACAATTGCTTGGCTTGTCATCGGGGTTGTGCATGATGAGAGCATTTTTGTGTGACGAAAATGAAGCATAGCCAAACTATATGATTTTGTAGGGATAAGCTTTCTTTGGCCATGTTATTTTGAGAAGACATAATTGCTTAGTTAGTATGCTTGAAGTATTATTATTTTTATGTCAATATTAAACCTTTGTCTTGAATCTTATGGATCTGAATATTCTTGCCACAATAAATAAAATTACATTGATAAATATGTTAGGTAGCATTCCAAATCAAAAATTCTGTTTTTATCATTTACTTACTCGAGGAGGAGCAGGAATTAAGCTTGGGGATGCTTGATACATCACCAACGTATCTATAATTTTTGATTGTTCCATGCTATTATATTATCACCCTTGGATGTTTTATATGCATTTATATGCTATTTTATATGATTTTTGGGACTAACCTATTAACCTAGAGCCCAGTGCCACTTTCTGTTTTTCCTTGTTTTTGAGTATTGCAGAAAAGGAAAACCAAACGGAGTCCAATTGACCTGAAATTTCACAGAGATCATTTTTGGACCAGAAGAAGTCCACGGAGTACCGAAGGTGGGCCAGAAGAGTCCCGAGGCCACCACGAGGGTGGGGGACCCCCCTGACTTGTCCCCGACTCCAATATCTCTTGTATAACTCAAAACTTCCAGAAAGAAACCTAGATCGGGAGTTTCGCCACCAGAAGCCTCCGTAGCCACTGAAAACCAATCTAGACCCGTTCCGGCAACCTGCCAGAGGGGGGAAGCCCTCTCTGGTGGCCATCTTCATCATCCCGACGCTCTCCATGATGAGGAGGGAGTAGTTCACCCTTGGGGCTGAGGGTATGTACCAGTAGCTATGTGTTTGATCTTTCTCTCTCTCGTGTTCTTGATTCGGCATGATCTTGATGTATCGCGAGCTTTGCTATTATAGTTGGATCTTATGATGTTTCTCCCCCTTGATATGTCTCCAACGTATCTATAATTTTTGATTGTTCCATGCTATTATATTATCTATTTTGGATGTTATTGGGCTTTATTATACACTTTTATATCATTTTTTGGGACTAACCTATTAACCGGAGGCCCATCCCAAATTGTTGTTTTCTTGCCTATTTCAGTGTTTTGAAGAAAAGGAATATCAAACGGAGTCCAAACGGAAGGAAACCTTCGGGAGAGTTATTTTTGGAACGGAAGCAATCCAGGAGACTTGGAGTAGACGACAGGGAAGCTTCGAGGTGGCCACGAGGCAGGGAGGCACGCCTGCCCCCCTGGGCGCGCCCCCCACCCTCGTGGGCCCCTCGTGGCTCCCCTGACCTACTTCTGTTGCCTATATATGTCCATATAACCTAAAAACATCGAAGACCAGAATAGATCGGGAGTTCCGCCGCCATAAGCCTCCGTAGCCACCGAAAACCAATCTAGACCCGTTCAGGCACTTTGCCGGAGGGGGGAATCCCTCTTCGGTGGCCATCTTCATCATCCCGACGCTCTTCATGACTGGGAGGGAGTAGTCACCCTCGGGGTTGAGGGTATGTACCAGTAGCTATGTGTTTGATCTCTCTCTCTCTCATGTTCTTGAGGTGGTACGATCTTTATGTATCGCGAGCTTTGCTATTATAGTTGGATCTTATGATGTTTCTCCCCCTCTACTCTCTTGTGATGAATTGAGTTTTCCCTTTGAAGTTATCTTATCGGATTGAGTCTTTAAGGATTTGAGAACATTTGATGTACGTCTTGCATGTGCTTATCTGTGGTGACAATGCGATATCATGTGATCCACTTGATGTATGTTTTGGTGATCAACTTGCGAGTTCCGTGACCTCGTGAACTTATGCATAGAGGTTGGCACATGTTTTCTTCTTGACTCTCTGGTAGAAACTTTGGGGCACTCTTTGAAGTTCTTTGTGTTGGTTGAATAGTTGAATCTGAGATTATGTGATGCATATCGAATAATCATACCCACGGATACTTGAGGTGACATTGGAGTATCTAGGTGACATTAGGGTTTTGGTTGATTTGTATCTTAAGGTGTTATCTAGTATGAACTCTATGATAGATCGAACGGAAAGAATAGCTTCATGTTATTTTACTACGGACTCTTGAATAGATCGATCAGAAAGGATAACTTTGAGGTGGTTTCGTACCCTACCATAATCTCTTCGTTTGTTCTCCGCTATTAGTGACTTTGGAGTGACTCTTTGTTGCATGTTGAGGGATAGTTATATGATCCGATTATGTTATTATTGTTGAGAGAACTTGCACTAGTGAAAGTATGAACCCTAGGCCTTGTTTCAACGCATTGCAATACCGTTTACGCTCACTTTTACCACTTGCTACCTTGCTGTTTTTATATTTTCAGATTACAAAAACCATTATCTACTATCCATATTGCACTTGTATCACCATCTCTTCGCCGTACTAGTGCACCTATACAATTTACCATTGTATTGGGTGTGTTGGGGACACAAGAGACTCTTTGTTATTTGGTTGCAGGGGTGCTTGAGAGAGACCATCTTCATCCTGTGCCTCCCACGGATTGATAAACCTTACGTCATCCACTTCAGGGAAATTTGCTACTATCCTACAAACATCTGCACTTGGAGGCCCAACAACGTCTACAAGAAGAAGGTTGTGTAGTAGACATCACCCCTCTACTCTCTTGTAATTGATTGAGTTTTCTCTTTGAAGTTATCTTATTGGATTGAGTCTTTAAGGATTTGAGAACACTTGATGTATGTCTTGCATGTGCTTATCTGTGGTGACAATGGGATATCACATGATCCACTTGATGTATGTTTTGGTGATCAACTTGCGAGTTCCGTGACCTCGTGAACTTATGCATAGGAGTTGGCATACATTTTCGTCTTGACTCTCCGGTAGAAACTTTGGGGCACTGTCGGTGTCAAAACCGGCGGATCTCGGGTAGGGGGTCCCGAACTGTGCGTCTAGGCCGGATGGTAACAGGAGGCAGGGGACACGAAGTTTTACCCAGGTTCGGGCCCTCTCGATGGAGGTAAAACCCTACGTCCTGCTTGATTAATATTAATGGTATGGGTATTACAAGAGTTGATCTACCACGTGATCAGAGAGGCTAGACCCTAGAAGCTAGCCTATGGTATGATTGTTGATGTGTATGTTGTCCTACGGACTAAAACCCTCCGGTTTATATAGACATCAGATAGGGTTACGGTTACATAGAGTCGGTTATAATGGTAGGAGATCTGAACATCCGTATCGCCAAGCTTGCCTTCCACGCCAAGGAAATTCCTTTCCGGACACGGGACGGAGTCTTCAATCTTGTATCTTCATAGTCCAGGAGTCCGGCTCGAAGGTATAGTTCGGCTATCCGAACACCCCCTAATCCAGGACTCCCTCACTAGCCCCTGAACCAGGCTTCAATGACGACGTGTCCGGCGCGCAAATTGTCTTCGGCATTGCAAGGCGGGTTCCTCCTCCAAATACTTCATAGAAGATCTTGAACACAAAGATAGTGTCCAGCGCTGCAAAAAAAGTTTCCACATATTGCCATAGAGAGAATAATAATTTTAACACAAATCTAATCTGCTGACGTATTCCGTGGTGCGACACACCACGGCGAAGCCTTTATCCAAATCGTTTCATTATCCCACCTCAGCGTGTTATGCGAGGCGGTTTCCTTGGCACGTCTTGTCAAAGCAGAGATCGTGTCCCCTCATTTCGAGATTCTCATCAATATGGGCGTGGGTAACCCAACCGTGCCTTTGATTACGACGCTTGGAGATAAGCAAGTTTTACCAGGCTGGTGGGGACACATAATCGCGTCCACCCATATAAGGGGATAAGTTTCCACCTTTTCACCCACGCCTTCTTCCTCCTCTGCCTATCCATTCTTGCGCACTCGAGCTCCAGCGCCGAAGTCCGCACTACCACCTCAACCCTCTCCAGTCATGTCCGAAGCGGGACGCAAGTGGATGGTCTCCTCCGTCACGGAGGGACACATCAAAAAGCTGAGGAAGGCCGGATATCTGGCCAGCGACATCGCGCACCGGCTCCCCGAAAAGGGGCAGCTCATCCCCACTCCTAGGCCCCACGAGAGGGTGGTATTTCTCCCCCATTTCCTCCGTGGACTGGGCTTCCCTTTGCATCCATTTGTCCGGGGCTCATGTTCTACTACGGCCTGGATTTCCACGATCTGGCCCCGAACTTCGTCCTCAACATCTCGGCGTTTATCGTCGTGTGCGAGGCTTTCCTCCGCATCCGCCCCCATTTCGGCTTATGGCTAAAGACCTTCAATGTCAAGCCGAAGGTGGTGCGTGACAGCCAGGCGGAGTGCGGCGGCGCCATGGTTGGCAAGATGGCCAACGTCCTGTGGCTCGAGGGCTCCTTTGTGGAGACCCTGAAGGGGTGGCAATCTGGGTGGTTTTACATCACCGAGCCACGCGACGCCGAATGGGTCGCACCCCCTGAGTTCCGATCCGCCCCCCACGCGGCTCACCTCCTGGAAGGAGACAGGCCTGTCTTGGGGTAAAAAAGGAGAGCTGACCGGACTCCAAACATGCATCCAAACCCTGGTGGACAAGAAGCTCAAGCTTGTCAACGTAGTCTAGGATATGCTCGTCCGCCTGATCCTCCCGTGCCAACGACGGGCTTTCAACCTTTGGGAATTCGACCCGGCGCAGCATCAAACTCTTAACAGGCTCTTCGACACGACGTATGAAGATGCCTAGAGGGTGCTTTTCAAGGGTGCCGAGGCTCCCATATCCGCTGCCGAGGATCGCGGATTCAGTACTCAGCATCACGCTCATGCGGTAAGCTGTTTTTGTCCTTTTACAGGGTATCAGTTTTTCATAGTTTGACTCTATGCGGGATCTGAGTTCCCTTATCTTGGATAGGATCGGGTGGTGACGTCCGGACAGGTCAACTGTCCGGCTCCTCTGCCCGAAGGCCCAGCGGACACTCTCTTGGCGAAGCTGCTGGTTCCGGCGCCCTATGTGGTGCCGGAGAAGAAGGCCACGAAAAGGACCACAGGGACTCGAAAGAGTGCCCGACGCCAGGAGGTGTCGGATTCGTCATCCGACTTCCCGAAGCGCCTTCCTCTCGTGAAGACGAGGAGGAAGAAGAAGAGACCTCTCCCCCTCCAGCGGGAGGAGAGAAGAAAAGGAAGGCCGCCCTCTCCGAGGAGGCCGGAGGGTCCAAGAAGGGGAAAACCCTTCCTCCGGACTGCTCCACCGACGCCAACGATGACGAAGAGGAGTGGCAGCCCAGGGCCAAGCCCCTGGCGAATTCGTAAGTGTCCGAATACCGGGGTAATTCATAGTATTCGTTCTTCGCACAACTTTTCCTTATGTCGAATATGTTTATGCAGCCCACCCAAAGACCGGCTTGACGCATCATCGAGCGGCTCGCTGGACCCGTTGGAGGTGAACTCGCTTCCGACGGCTTCAGCCCCCCGCCCTGTGGACAACACTGAAGTGTTGTCCCAACAGGTTCCAAGCCAGGAGGAGGTGGTCCTGGAGGCGCCGCAAGGCGACCTCCCGGACTCTAGGAGTAAAGGGGATGAAACCCCCCAGGGCTCCAAGTCCGGCTTAAGGCCGGACACAGCTCTGGAATCTTCAAGGGTTCCAGAGTCCGGCGGGCGACCTCCTTCCAAGAGGAGCAAGCCTACCGTGTCCGTGACCTCCGTCCAACCGGAGGCACCGGACAATATGTTGGAGGCGCTCCAAGGTGCCTCCATCGACGAGGGGCACCGCACTATTATGAGTGCGGTGATTCAGAAGGTTCAGTCCGCCAAAAGCGGACTGACTGAAGCTTGTACAATCCTTTTAACAGGCTTTGAGGTAAGTAAAGAATGTTCACATAATGTTACCGCATAGACAGTAGCCCCTGATGCTTTGTTGGGCGTTCGGGAAGAAAAGCTGAATAGAGGATCAAAGAATTTGCAGGAGTCTAACAAAAGGAGTCAATATGCGTATGCAGGCTTCTCTGCTAGCGTCCGCCGCATTGACTGCGGAAGTGGACGTGCTGAAGCAGAGTCTCGAGAAGTCCAAGCAAGAGCTCGGGCGTGCCAAGAAGCAGCTCGAGGAGAAGGAAGGTAAGAAATACCTTGTTTGAATATGTATAAAAAGGTGCAGTTGCAAAAAATGACAGGATTCACATGGCTACTGCAGGGGCCACGTCTGAGGTGGCGACCCTTAAGCAATCGCTGCTCGAGGCCGAGAAGAGTGCGGCCGTGGAGCGCACCGAGTGGGAGAGGTATGAGGCTGAGGTTGGCAAGGTGCGGCAAGAGCTCCAGGTTCTCATGAAGAAACATGAGAGCTTGGAGCTTGACTCGAAGACACGAGCGTCCGAGCTTGCGGCAGCTATAGAAAATGCCAAGTCTGCCAAGGCCGAGTCTCAGAAGACCCTCCAGGAGTTGGATGAGGTGAAGAAGATTGCGGCGGGTAAGGCATTCTTTATGCAAAGCAAACACATAAACATGAGTTACCTGTTACTTACCCGAATCCGGAGCTCTCCAGGGGCATTTGCAGATCTTCCCCGGAGTGTATATGATGCCGCCGCATTCTATCGAGCCGAGGAGGGCAGCTCAACGGAGAAGGTGTTCTGGTCTCAGTACGCTAAGGCCGGACACCCCGTGCCCCTAAGCGACTAGCTGAAGCATCTGGTCGAGCTCCACAAGGCGGCCGAAAAGGCCATGAAGGGCCTCCTAGTTCGGCTGTGGCCTGGAGAGGCCCTGCTTGGGAGCTATTTCGGGCTGGTGCGGCGGCTGGTGGAGGCCTGTCCAAGGCTTGAAGACATCAAGCGCTCCGTCTGCATTAAAGGTGTCCGTAGGGCCCTTGCCCGTGCTAAGGTGCACTGGGGCAAGCTAGATGCGGAGAAGCTTGTGAAGGACGGGCCACCGCCGGGGAAAGAGCATCGCAAGCCCGAGAATTATTATAAGGATGTTCTGAAGGGTGCCCGCCTTGTTGCGGATGAATGTACCAAGGATGTATTTTTTGAGTAAAACCCGCTCGCGTTATCCTGTGCGCTGAAGACTTGTTCATATGCGCTAAGCAATGCTGCTTGAATTTAAAATATTACCTTCTGTGCGGCTGTTTATCAATACTGAGAGATGGCGAGTCGGCGGCTTCTGCCCCCTTGCCGCTAGTGTTGGGGTGTTCGGGGATAAATCTGGGCGCTCTTTTTCCCATATTTGGGTCCTTCGAGGGAGGCGCTCAGCCCAACGAACGAGGCAATCGGACTATAATGCGTGAACACTCTCACTTAGCCATAGAATTCTATAATTTTAAATTTCGGCGTAGCCCCTAGTATTCGGAAGACCGAGTTCGAGGCGCTATCCACGCCTTGGCCGGACAGAGCCGACTCCTCGCCCTAAGCGGCATAAGTCTTTAAGGACTTGAAAAGACCTCTCGAACAGCGACCAGCTCTCGCCTCATCATGACGGTCAGTTGTAGCTTTCTCCACTGAGGTGCTCGGCCCAGCTGAACTGGGGCACAATCGAAGTGGTTCTCCTAGTGCTACCTTAGCCGATATAGCGGAACGTAAGGCACCAAAACATAGGAGCTGGGCAAACCCAACTATTGACCCAAGACATGATTCAGAGCCGATGCATATAATGCTATAAGTTCGGGGTGCCGCACTTGTGAAAGTGTTCGGACTTCTTACACCATGTTGAGGGGTACTGAAGCCCCTGGCGTATTTTGGCCGTACCAAAGTGTACGGGTGCAACATGTCATGAAGGAACATATATATATATATATATAAAAGGGTAATGCAAAAAAATAGACAAAAGCTATGCATTGTTCATTAAAATAGCTGCGATCAAAGCAGAACGATACAAGTAATGCAGTAAACGAAAAGTTGGACTATTTAACATGTCTGCTCCAGGGGCAAGCTGCGGAATAGTATGTGAAACAGGTATACTGCTCGTGATAGAGACCACCTGTGATTTCCGTAATGCGGCATGGCTTGTCTGCTTCCCTGGTTTCTTGCATCGTTTGTGCGGTAGTTGAACTGCCGAACAGGCCGTCCGTAGAGTAGAGTCCTGAAAGTAAGAGAAAAGTAAAAAATCAGCAGCCCCTGGTGCGGTTTAAGCCATGTTTTGGGCGTGCCGTGATGGTGCCCCTCCCCCTATGCCCATGGTATTTCCAAAGCGTAGTTATGGACGCGAGGTACTGGCATTGCCTTTTTGCAAGGGTTGGGGTTGGGGCCGTATTGCTACGCCTGCTCGGAACGTGCCAGGCGGTCTTGTTGTAGGTTACTCCGGGCGCGCTTGACGGTGTCCGGACGTTGAATGGCCGGATTGGAGAACTGCCTGGAGAGGCTGCTTTGTACTTCCGTTGCGAGGGCTGCCGTGTGCTCCTCCGTTCGCAGGGAGTGTTCGGTGTTTCCATTGACCGTAATTACTCCTCGAGGGCCTGGCATCTTGAGCTTAAGGTATGCGTAGTGCGGGACCGCATTGAACTCGGCAAATGCGGTTCGCCCGAGCAGTGCTTGATAACCACTGCGGAACGGGACTATGTCGAAGATTAACTCCTCGCTTCGGAAATTATCCGGAGATCCGAAGACCACTTCAAGTGTGACTGAGCCTGTGCAGCTGGCCTCTACACCTGGTATTACGCCTTTAAAGGTCGTTTTGGTGGGCTTAATCCTCGAGGGATCTATGCCCATTTTCCGCACTGTATACTGGTAAAGCAGGTTCAGGCTACTGCCGCCGTCCATAAGGACTCTAGTGAGATGAAATCCGTCAATAATTGGGTCGAGAACCAATGCAGTGAATCCGCCATGATGGATGCTAGTGGGATGGTCTCTTCGATCAAAGGTGATCGGGCAGGAGGACCATGGGTTGAACTTTGGGGCGACTGGCTCTACCGTGTATACGTCCCTTAACGCGCGCTTCCGCTCCCTTTTGGGGACGTGGGTAGCGTATATCATGTTCACCGTCCGCACTTGTGGGGGAAAACCCTTCTGTCCATTGTTGTTCGGCGGCCGGGGCTCCTCGTCGTCATCGCTATGCAACCCCTTGTCTTCATTGTCGGCGCTTAATCTGCCTGCCTGCTTGAACACCCAACAATCCATGTTGGTGTGATTGGCCGGCTTTTCGCGGGTGCCATGTATTTGGCACAAGCGGTCGAGTATTCGGTCCAAGCTGGATGGGCCCCTAGGATTCCTTTTGAATGACTTTTTCCGCTGACCGGATTTAGAGCCTCCGAATCCGGCATTAACTACGTATCCTTAGCATTGTCGCCGTTGATGCAGCGCTTCTGCTAGTTGCGACACGACCTGCCACTAATGTCCCTGGTGTCCGAACGACCAGGGTTCTTGGTCATATTGTTGCTACGAGTAAGCCATCTGTCTTAAAAGCGAGTCATGAGTGCCGTGAGTGCTGCCATAGATTTTGGCTTCTCCTGTCCTAGGTGCCGGGCAAGCCATTCGTCACGGATATTATGCTTGAAGGCTGCTAAGTCCTCTGCGTCCGGACAGTCGAGTATTTGATTTTTCTTTGTTAGGAACCGTGTCCAGAATTGCCTGGCCGATTCGTCTGGCTGCTGAATTACGTGGCTTAGGTCGTCAGTGTCTGGGGGTCGCACATAAGTGCCCTGGAAATTGTCGAGGAATGCGGCTTCCAGGTCCTCCCAACAGCTGATTGACCCTGTTGGCAGGCTGTTAAGCCACTGCTGGGCTGGTCCTTTAAGCTTGAGTGGGAGGTATTTGATGGCGTGGAAATCATCACCGTGGGCCATGTGGATATGAAGGAAGGAGATAATCCTCGATCCATCCCACGTGATCTGTTGAGCCATCATATGATTCGATGTTTACGGGTTTGAAACCCTCGGGGATTTGATGATCCATTATTTCATCTGTGAAGCACAATGGGTGTGCGGCGCCCCTGTATTGGGCGATATCATGACGTAGCTCCAATGAGCTTTGTCTACTGTGTTCGGCCCTGCCGAATTTGTGGCCGGCGTGTCGGTTGTCGTCTTGAGCCGTGGGGTGCCTACGCGATCCATAGATCGATCTTGTTTGCCTTGTCTTGTCCTCCAACATGTCTCGTAAGTCCGGCGCATATTCCCGTGCCTTGGTACGGGGTGCGGCTCGGTTGGAGGGCCATGAGGCCTCTCTGTCGTGGCCACGAGGTGGCCTGTCGGCCGCATCGAGTGCTTCCTCCTCTAATCGGGGTAGCAACCTGCGCTTCGGGTAGCACTTGGAGGGGCGTTCGGGTTTATGCTCTTCGACCGCGAGGACTTCAGTCCATCTATCGACTAGCTGATCTTGATCAGCTTTAAGCTGTTGCTGTTTTTTCTTGAGGCTTCTTGCTGTGGCCATAAGCCTGCGTTGAAAATGCTCTTGTTCGATGGGATCCTTTGGCACGGCGAATTCGTCATCGTCGAGGCTTGCCTCGTCTTCGGAGGGAGGCATATGATTATCGTCCTCGACCTCTCTGTCAGCCGCTCTCTCATGGGGGCTGGTTTCTCCATCCTCCTGTGCTAAATCTTGCTTGGGGGGATGTTCTTCGGTGCTTTCCGGGGTATTATTATCTCCCGTGCTGGAATCACCGTTTTTGTGTTGGCTGGACTTTGAGCGGCGCCGCTGACACCGACGCTTTTGCTATTTCTTGGAGGGGTCATCCTCCGCTGTTCCATCGCCCTCTCCCTCTTTCGGGGTGTCCACCATGTATATGTCATATGACGAGGTGGCTTTCCAGGGCCTAGTACGCGCTGTTTCTTCATCATCTCCTTCATCGGCGTCCATACCGTCGATGTCTTCGGAGTCGAAGTCGAGCATGTCGGTTAAGTTGTTGACAGTGGCTAAAAAGTGGGTGGTGGGTGGGTTTTGAATTTCTTCATCGTCTGTACCCCAACCTTGCTGACCGTAGTCCGGCCAGGGCTCTCCCAACAAAGAGAGAGACTTCAATGATTTCAGGATATCGCCGAAAGGCGAGTGCTGAAAGACGTCCGCGACCGTGAACTCCATGATCGGCGCCCAATCGGATTCGCTCGGCAGGGGCGCGGAGGGTTCGGAGTCCGGAGGAGAATCCGGCTCTGTGGAGTCACGAGTCTTGTAGAGTACGGGGCTGGTGTTCGGCTCAACCGCCGTTGGGATCGCAGCCCCCGAGGCGGCGTCCAACCGCCTCGGCGCGGTCGGCTCCGAACCAGGGGCCGGAGCCGATGCAGGTGGGGCCTCCAGGGCACTGTTCGGCGGCAGAGCTAGATCATGCTCGTCGTGAAGTGTGGCGCGCTCGGCAGTGGTTCAAATCCGTCGAAGATCAAGTCCCCACGGATGTCGGCCGTGTAGTTTAAACTTCCGAATCTGACCTGACGGCCAGGGGCGTAGCTTTCGATCTGCTCTAGATGGCCAAGTGAATCGGCCCGCAGTGCAAAGCCGCCGAAGATGAAGATCTGTCCGGGGAGGAAGGTCTCACCCTGGACCGCATCGCCATTGATGATCGTAGGAGCCATCGGGCCTGACGGCGACGGCACAGAGGAACTCTCAATGAAAGCACCAATGTCGGTGTCAAAACCGGTGGATCTCGAGTAGGGGGTCCCGAACTATGCGTCTAGGACGGATGGTAACATGAGGCAGGGGACACGAAGTTTTATCTAGGTTCGGGCCCTCTCGATGGAGGTAAAACCCTATGTCCTGCTTGATTAATATTGATGGTATGGGTATTACAAGAGTTGATCTACCACGAGATCAGAGAGGCTAGACCCTAGAAGCTAGCCTATGGTATGATTGTTGATGTGTATGTTGTCCTACGGACTAAAACCCTCCGGTTTATATAGACACCGAATAGGGTTAGGGTTACATAGAGTCGGTTATAATGGTAGGAGATCTGAACATCCGTATCGCCAACCTTTCCTTCCACGCCAAGGAAAGTCCCTTCCGGACACGGGACGGAGTCTTCAATCTTGTATCTTCATAGTCCAGGAGTCCGGCTCGAAGGTATAGTTCGGCTATCCGAACACCCCCTAATCCAGGACTCCCTCAGTCACTATTTGAAGTTCTTTGTGTTGGTTTAATAGATGAATCTGAGATTGTGTGATGCATATCGTATAATCATACCCACGGATACTTGAGGTGACATTGGAGTATCTAGGTGACATTAGGGTTTTGGTTGATTTGTGTCTTGAGGTGTTATTCTAGTACGAACTCTTGAATAGATTGATCAGAAAGAATAACTTTGAGGTGGTTTCGTACCCTACAATAATCTTTTCGTTTGTTCTCCGCTATTAGTGACTTTGGAGTGACTCTTTGTTGCATGTTGAGGGATAGTTATATGATCCAATTATGTTATTATTGTTGAGAGAACTTGCACTAGTGAAAGTATGAACCCTAGGCCTTGTTTCCTAGCATTGCAATACCGTTTACGCTCACTTTTACCACTTGCTACCTTGCGGTTTTTATATTTTCAGATTACAAAAACCTATATCTACTATCCGTATTGCACTTGTATCACCATCTCTTCGCTGAACTAGTGCACCTATACAATTTACCGCTGTATTGGGTGTATTGGGGACACAAGAGACTCTTTGTTATTTGGTTGCAGGGTTGTTTGAGAGAGACCATCTTCATCCTACGCCTCCCACGGATTGATAAACCTTAGGTCATCCACTTGAGGGAAATTTGCTACTTCCCTACAAACCTCTGCACTTGGGGGCCCAACAACATCTGCAAGAAGAAGGTTGTGTAGTAGACATCACTGGTCAACCACTCGGCGATTCATTACAATTTTTAGCGATTTTTCTGTATTACACGAAGGACCGTTTCCCGGTCACCTATGTAACGCAACCGTATCTGGATCACCGCGTGCATACCAGGGGCTACATCGTAGACCCACCATAAAACTCCTACGGCTAAGTGAAAATGTTAAAGCCCTATAGTCCGGTTGCCTAGTTCGCCGCACTGACACCTCTGTTACGGACCAAGACGTTGGGTCAAGAGTGATCAAGTGCTAATCCGAACACCCCCGTATTATATGCGAGGGGGCTGAAGCCAACGACTGGAAAACTTTCAGATTGTAAAAAAAAGGCCACACAGGAGGAAAAAACTTTCAGAAAAAGGTATGAATATAACACAACTTTCATATATCATAATATTGTTCTCACAATTACAGTGCATCTATTCGAACATAATGTCCTTCGAGCACTGGCCCTCTATCAAACAGGCGCCCTCTAGGACATCGTCCAAATAATGCTCTGGCGTGCGATGGTCCTTGCCGTCGAGCGGGCCTTTAACCGCACCGTCAGTGGCCTTCATCTTTGCCCAGTACATCTTGACACGGGCAAAGGCCATCCGAGCACCTTCTATGCACACCGACCGCTTGACGGTGTTGATACGTGGCACTGCATCGACAAGTCGATGCACCAAACCGAAATAGCTGTTCGGAATGGGCTCTGTCAGCCATAGCCGGACCACGATGTCCTTCATGGCAGCTCTAGACATCTTACGGAGCTCGGCCCATTGTGCCATCTATCCGTTCAGCAACGCCTGACGCTGTGGCATGCTGAATTGTGACCAGAAAAGCTTCTCCGTAGAACATCCTTCCTGTGCTTGGAAGAACTACGCCGCATCGGAGACACTCTTCGGCAGGTCCAAGAACGCATCTGGAGAACTCCACAATTGATTAAGCATAGCATACTTCGGGTCACCGAATTTAGTCTGTAAAAGAAAGGGCTTACCAGCTGCTATCTCCCCAGCTTGGTGGATCTCCTCCCGAGCCGCTCTAGGCTCGGACCGTGCCTCCTCGCCTCTTGTAAGGCCTTCTTGAGTTCGGCGGCCTTGGCTTTGTTACCCTCCTCGAGTAATTTGCATTTGCCGGTGGCATCCTCTAGCTCTCGCTCCATGATAGATATTCTCTCCTCGGACTGGCGCTGAGTGGCCTGTTCGGCCTTTAAATCACCAGCCGCCTTCTAGACAGCCGCATTACTCACTCTGGCCTGCGCCTTGGCCTGGGCAAGCTCGGCTCGCAAGGTCTCAACCGCAGTAGCACCATCTACAGTCACGCATATCACATTGTATAGTTTTCAGCTTCGTGCTCATACTATTATACATGCGTAATCGCGCGGTCACAAAACATACCTTGTGCCTCGTCGAGCCGCCTGTTAATATGGGTAATGTCTTCATCAGCTAATTCAAGTTTCTTCTTTAAATCTGCAATTTCTATGGCTTGGGCAGTCGCCTTGGACATCACAGCCTGTTTTCAAACTCATCATGTTACTTCCTGAGCAAATCCTTTTTGATCCTCTGATCGCCTCCCTGTGGAAGCCGGCCAGAGTCTTAGGGGCTACTATCTATACACAGGCGCATTTTTGCATGAAAAGAGCAATTATTACATTGCGTACCTCGAAGCCTCTCAGCAGGCTCGTGAAGGCTTCGTTCAACCTGCTTCTCGCGGACAGAATCCTCTCAACTACCGCCATCAAGGTACGATGTTCCTCTATGATGAATGCACTTTGCAAGGTACCCATCAGTGTATCTGGCACCTCTGGATTCCCGGAGGCTGCTGTGGGAGTGCAAAGTCCCTCCAAAAGGGTACGCTTACTTGACCCTAGAGTCCTCTCCAGCTGTAAGCTGGATAGTTCGGGGCCCTTATTGTTGGTCCCCGCAGGGGCCGCCTCCTCTGGACCCCTGACGGTCGAGATATCACCTTCGGGCATTGTTTCCTCTATCCCCCGTGCCGCCAGATGGTCAGGGGAGATCCTCCGGGACGACACCTCAAAGTCGTCCGCCCTTAGGGGCGGTGAAGCTTGTGGAGGTGTCTCACTTTCCATCATTTCCGGAAGCAAGTCCCCCGATGAGGAGGACTGTGGAGGTAGATAAGGGGCTGACCTATGAACATATGGTTTAAATGTTACCCTTGCAAAAAACAGGATATGTCTAGAGCATCCTTGTTCACTTATGATTCGGCAACGGGCTTGTCCCTAAAAAGGAGCTCTGCGTCAACATCGTCCTCCGAACCCGAACCATCTGATAGAGATATCTTCCCTCTCTTGGTTTGCCTCCACCTCCAAGCCTTCGGGGGCAGTCCTTTTCTTCCCCTGGGGGGAAGATATATCCCTTTCTTCCTCTTCCCCTTTGTCTTCGAAAGAAGGAGCTTCAGCCTCCCCCGATATAGCGTCCAGTACACCTTTAGAGCGGAGGCCATCTTCAGCCCTCTTGCTCTTCTTCTTGTCCTCCCTCGCCGGCATTTGATACGGCATCGGGGCCAGCATCCTCATTAACATAGGATCAGCTGAGTCTTCGGGAAGTGGAGCCGGACACCTGATCCGCTCCGCCTTCTTTATCTAGCCCTGGTTGAAGATAGGTTTCTCAGTACATCACTGTGGGATAATTAACCGAATTGCGTTCGAGAGTTGGGTGCTTATCGGGGTATCCGGATGATTGCAGTCAAGGCCAATGTCCTCGGATGTGTTCGGCCACTGCTTTCGAGCCTTGAAGAATAGTTTCCACATCCCTTTGTGCATCGTGTTGAAAAATTGCTGAAGGGTCCGCGGTCCTTCTGGGTTGAACTCCCACATGCGGAGAGGTCGTCGCTGACCTGGGAGGACCCGACGGACTAGCATCACCTGGATCACGTTAATAAGGCTAGTGTCCTTTTCAAGGATGCTCTGGATACAACTTTGTATCGTCTGCACTTCATCTATTGATCCCTAGTCAAGCCCCTTATTAATCCATGATGCGAGTTGCAATGGAGGACCAGATCGGAATGCAGGTGTGGCTGCCCATTTGGTACCGCGAGGTTCGGTGATGTAAAACCACTCCCGCTGCCATAAGTCGGAGGTTTCCGAGAAGGTGCCCTTTGGCCAGACAGTATTGGCAAGCTTGCTCACCATAAAGCCGCCGCACTCCGCCTGCTCCCCGTCGACTATCTTCGGCTTCACACTGAAGGTCTTGAGCCATAGGTCGAAGTGCGAGGGGATGCGGAGAAAGGCTTCACACATAATGATCAACACCGAGATGTGGAGAAAGGAGTCCGGAGCTAGGTCGTGAAAATCTAGCCCGTAATAGAACATAAGGCCGCGAACAAAGGGGTGGAGAACGAACCCTAGCCCGCGGAGGAAGTGGGAGGTGAACACAACTCTCTCGCCAAGCCTTGGTGTGGGGATAACCTACTCCTTTGTACACACGTGTGGGGGATTTCCGCAGTCAGGTACCTCACCTCCCAGAGCTTCGTGATATCTTCCTAAGTGACCGAGGAGACCTTCCACTTGCCTGGGAAGCTAGATTCAGACATGACTAGAAAGGCTTGGTAGCAATGAAAGAAATCGAGACCTGGGCGCTAGAGCTCGGGGCTAGAAAGGTTGAGGAAGAGGTAGGCGTGGGGGATAATGGTGGGTTTGTAACCCTTTATAAAGGCGATGAATATCGAATGCCTCCCCACAGGCCTTAAAGCTCACCTATTCCCAAGGGACCGTGCAAACGGCACGGTTGGATTACCCATGCCCATATTGATAGGGATCCCATGATAAACATGCATGATCTCTGCTTTGACAAGATGTGCCAATAAATACCATGTCTCGTAATGTGGACCAGGAGATTGAAAGATGGTTTGAAATAATAACCAGCTAGGGGACGTCACGTCTCGCCACGAAAGCCGTCAGTAAATGGGACTTATTAAATGTTATATATTGTTGTGGTTGTATGTGGAGTCTGTTTCGCAGAGCCGGTCAGGTTCTTTGTTCAAGGACTACTTTGAAGTATTCAGAGGAGGAACCCGCCTTGCAATGCCGAAGACATTCTGCGCGCCTAACACCTCGTCATTGAAACCTTGTTCAGGGGCTACTGAGGGAGTCCTGGATTAAGGGGTCCTCGGGCGTCCGGACTATATGACATGAGACTCTCCTTGGTGTGGAAGGCAAGCTTAGCGTGCATATATGAATATTCCTTTCTCTGTAAACCAACTCTGTACAACCCTAGCCCCCTCCGATGTCTATATAAACCGGAGGGTTTAGTCCGTAGAAGCAATCATAATCATAGAGGCTAGACAATTAGGGTTTAGCCATTACGATCTCGTGGTAGATCAACTCTTGTAACCCCTATACTCATCAAAGTCAATCAAGTAGGACGTAGGGTATTACCTCCATCAAGAGGGCCTGAACCTGGGTAAAACATCGTGTCCCTTGTATCCTATTACCATCAATTCTTAGACACACAGTTCGGGACCCCCTACCCGAGATCTGCTGGTTTTGACGGCCAAGTTTGAAGGGGGACAACTAGTACAAGCCATCCTGACAAAAGGTGGACTTCGCCTCCCAAAGGCTCTGGTGGTGATGCTGTTGTGGGCTCCGCGATGACCTCTGTCCTGCCGTCCTGGCGGTCTTGGTCTTGTTGCACCGATATGGAAACCTTTGCCTGATGCCTCGGGACCTCGCGCCTATGCTTGCCTCCCTAGCACCAAAGAGGAAACTGGTACACTGCGCCTGCTGGCGCCCACTTGGCCTTGGTCGTCATAGCTCACATCACGTGAACCTCGCGAGATGCCCCTTGCATAGATATCTCCGCTCCTCGGGAGCCGGCCTAGTGAGGCCACCCCCAGGGAGGTCTTGGTGTCGTCCGCCTCGTGACGGTCTTGCGTGATCGCTGCTGAAGCTGGGCCGTACCAGGCCGTTGGTGGAGCCACGCTTTGGGCTGCAGGCAGGCAAGTCTGGGCACCCCCGGTCCCAGAACACCGACATTCCCCAACACAAATTTTCTTAGAATGGCGAAAGAGTACCGCATATAGGTAGGTATAGTGGACTCATATGGCAAAACTGGTTTAAAGGTTTTTGGATGCACAAGTAGTGATCATACTTAGTGCAAAATGAAGGCTAGCAAAAGATTGAGAAGTGACCAACCAAGAAACAAATAATCTCATAAGCGAGCATTAAGCATAATTAACACCTAATAATGCACCACAAGTAGGATATAATTTCATTGCTTAATTATTGACTTTCGTGCTTGCATAGGGAATCACAAACCTTAACACCAATATTCTTTACTAAAGCATAATTACTCATCACCATGACTCACATATCACATTATCATATCTCAAAACTATTACTAAGAATCAAGTTTATTTTGTCCAATGATCTTCATGAAAGTTTTTATTATATCCTTCTTGGATATCTATCACTTTGGAACTAATTTTCATATGGTGCTTTTGATAAGCTCAAACAAATATAAGTGAAGATCATGAGCATAATTTTTCTTTCTCTCAAATTAATTTAAGTGAAGTAAGCGAAAATTTCTTGAAAATTTTACTAACTCTCAAATAAACCTAAGTGAAGCAAGAGATCATTTCTTTAAAAATACTAAAGCACCCCGTGCTCAAAAAGATATAAGTGAAGCACTAGAGCAAATCCATAACTCATAAAAATTTAAGTGAAGCATAGAGAGCAATTCTAACAAGTCACGACATAATTTTGGTTCTCTCAAATAGGTGTGTCCAGCAAGGAATCAAGACTGAAAACACAAAATAAAACAAGAAAATACTCTTATCATACAACATGCTCCAAGCAAAACACATAGTATGTGACGAATAATAATATAGTTTCGAGTAAAATACCCATGGTCGTTAGAAGAAAGAGGGGATGCCACTCGGGGGCATCCCCAAGCTTAGTTGCTTGCCCTCTTTGGATAATAGCTTGGGATGCCGGGGCATCCCTGATACGTCTCCAACGTATCTATAATTTTCTATTGTTCCATGTTGTTATATTATCAATCTTGGATGTTTTATAATCATTTTATAGTCGTTTCATATCATTTTTGGTACTAACCTATTGACATAGTGCCAAGTGCCAGTTGATGTTTTTTCCATGTTTTTTTCATCGCAGAAAATCAATACCAAACGGAATCGAAATGCCACGAAACTTTACGGAGATTTTTTATGGAACAGAAGACACGTAATGGGCCCTGGCTACGCCTGGGGGTGCTCCAAGGAGAGCACAACCCACCAGGGCACGCCAGGAGGCCCAGGCGCGCCCTGGTGGGTGGTACCCACCTTGGGTGTCCCCGGACCGCATCTTTGCTCTATAAATACCCCAATATTCCCCAAACCCTAGGGGAGTCGACAAAATATTCATCCAGCCGCCGCAGAGTCCAGAACCACCAGATCCAATCTAGACACCATCTTGGATGGGGTTTACCACCTCCATTGGTGCCTCTCCGATGATGTGTGAGTAGTTCTTTGTAGATCTTCTAGTCCGTAGTTAGTATCTAGATGCCTTCCTCTCTCTCTCTGAATTCTCAATACAATGGTCTCTTGGAGATCCATATGATGTAACTCTTTCACGATGTGTTTGTTGGGATCGATGAACTTTGAGTTTGTGATCAGATCTAGCTTTTTATATCCATGAAAGTAATTGAGTTTATTTGATCTCTTTTATGCATGATCTCTTATAGCCTAGTATTTATTCTCCAATATTTGGGTTTTGTTTGGCCAACTTGGTCTATTTATCTTGCAATGGGAAGAGGTGCTTTGTAATGGGTTCGATCTTACGGTGCTTGATCCCAGTGACAGAAGGGGAACCGACACGTATGTATTGTTGCTATTAAGGATAAAATGATGGGTCTATTTCTACATAGATAGATCTTTTCTACATCATGTCATCGTTCTTATTGCATTACTCCATTTCTCCATGAACTTAATACACTAGATGCATGCTGGATAGCGGTCGATGTGGGGAGTAATACTAGTAGATGCAGGCAGGAGTCAGTCTACTAATCTTGGACGTGATGCCTATATAATGATCATTTCCTGGATATCGTCATGAGTATTTGAAGTTCTATCAATTGCCCAATAGTAATTTGTTTACCCACTGTTTGCTATTTTTCTCGAGAGAAGCCACTATTGAAACCTACGCCCCCCGGGTCTCTTTCTCATATTATTTGCCTTTGTGATCTATTTTCCTTTGCTTTTATTTTCAGATCTACTAAACCAAAAATACAAAAATACCTTGCTGCAATTTATTCTTATTTAGTTTATTTGGTGTTCGATCTATCTATCTACTACAATTTATCTCACGTCCGTTTGCCAATTTTTGGCACCGCTACCCGAAAGGAATTGACAACCCCTTTTAAACGTCGGGTTGCGAGTAGTTGTTATTTGTGTGCAGGTGTTGTTTACGTTGTGTTGCTTGGTTCTCCTACTGGTTCGATAACCTTGAATTCACATCTGAGGGAAATACCTACCACCATTGTGCTGAATCATCCCTTCCTCTGTGGGGAAATACCGACGTAGCTTCAAGCGACACCAAAACGAATTTCTGGCGCCGTTGCCGAGGAGGATATTCAACATATACCAGGTTCCTAATCACAAATCTCGTCTCCTCGCAATCTACATTATTTGGCATTTGCCTCTCGTTTTCCACTCCCCCACTTCACAAAAATTTGTCGTTTTATTCGCCCCTCTTTTTATGTTTGCCATTTTCTTGCTGGATCTGGTGTTGTGTGCAATTTTGTTTGCTGTTATTATCATCATGGATAGTTCTTCCTCTATTGTGTGCACTCCCGATAACGAAGTTCTCAACTTTAAACAAAGGAGAGTAGAAAATTTGAAAGATGCTTGGTATAGAATTTGCAATGCTCATAAGATATCTATCTATCCGAAAGCAATTTGCCGTTGTTATTCTTCGTTGTTTTTATGTGGGCATCACCACTTGGTATAGATTCGTCCTTGATACAGTTACCGGTGGAAATTTCTTGATGTGTCCCTCCCTTGATGCTTTTAATGCTATGGGAAATTTAGTAGGGTCACCACCTCTTATGATTAATAAAACAACTTTGACTCTTGAGCATGTCATGGAAAGATTAGATGCTATTGAAAAGAAAATTCTTACTGAAGAGCATATTGAAAATCTGGATAAAAAGATCCATAATTTTACCACTAAAATTGGGAAAAAGGGGGGGGAGTTTTTAAGTTGCTAAAATAAAAGGGAACTATAATTCATGGAAGAATTGAAGAGAGCCCGTCTTGGATTGATAAACTGGAAGAAATCTTTAGTAATTTGAGTACAGCCTTTGCTTCTGCTAAAATTATTGATAAAACTCCCGTAAAAATTGGAAAAACTACCCAAAACACTAAGAGCAAGGGTGCAACTTCTAGTAAAGAGGATCTTAAGATGATTAGTATCCACCTTGATTTTGTTGAAGTTATAAAAGATCCCTTTGGCAAGACTGAATTCTTTAAACTTGTTCCTAGGAGTATTGTTATTGAAAATCTCTATGCTAAAACTCTAAAGGATTCTAAGTGTTTAATTGAAGAGTTGAACAAAGATGACAAAACTTAGATCCTTGCTTTATGCCTAGCTAAGGGCGTAAAACTATAACGCTTGTTGGGAGGCAACCCAATGAATAATATTTATTTTTTTCTTTTTGCTTTCTGTTCTTGAGTGTTAGCACAATTATGCTACTGTTATGATTGTGTTTTTTATGTTTTAATTAGTGTTTGTGCCAAGTAAAGCCTTTAGGATCTTCTTGGGTGATAGTTGTTTGATCTTGCTGAAAAAACAGAAACTTTTGCGCTCATGAAAATAATTCTTGTTTTTACCAGAGCGCGATAAAATACCCATTCCTTTCACAGTAGATCAATATACAAATTTCTCAGGTCGTCCTAAATTTTCAGAATTTTTGGAGTTACAGAAGTATTCAAAATAGTCAGATTGCTACAGACTGTTATGTTTTGACATATTCTGTTTTCTTTGTGTTGTGTGCTTATTTTGATGGCTCTATGGTCTTCTTTGATGAGTTTTTGCTATAGAAAAGTTGGAATACAGTAGATATAATGGAAAAAATAGAATATGAATTGGTTTGATACAACACTTATAGAGTGATTTATTTTTCTTATACTCACGGATCTCACGAAGATTTTGTTGAGTTTTGTGTGATTGAAGTTTTCAAGTGTTGGGTTATCTTACAATGGATGAAGGAATAAGGAGTAAGAAGAGCCTAAGCTTGGGGATGCCCCGACATCCCCCGCTATTATCCAAAAGAGAGCAAGCAACTAAGCTCGGGGATGCCCCCGAGTGGCATCCCCTCTTTCTTCTAACGACCATCGGTATTTTACTCGAAGCTATATTTTTATTCGTCACATACTATGTGTTTTGCTTGGAGCGTCTTGTATGATATGAGGCTTTGCTTGTTTTATTTTGTGTTTTAAGTCTTGATTCCTTGCTGGACACACCTATTTGAGAGAGCCAAAATTATGTCATGACTTGTTAGAATTGCTAACTATGCTTCACTTAAATTTTTATGAGCTATGGACTTGCTCTAGTGCTTCACTTATATCTTTTTGAGCATGGTGTGCTTTATTATTTTTGAAGAAATGCTATCTTGCTTCACTTAGAGTTATTTGAGAGTTAGTAAAATTTTCAAGAAATTATCTCTTGCTTCACTTAAATTAATTGGCGAGAAAGAAAGAAATATTATGCTCATGATCTTCACTTATATTTGTTTGAGCTTGTCAAAAGCAACACATAAAAATTAGTCCCAAAGTGATAGATATCCAAGAAGGATATAATAAAAACTTTCATGAAGATCATTGGACAAAATAAACTTGATTACTAGTAATAGTTTTTAGATATGATGATGTGATATGTGAGTTATGTTGATGAGTAATTATGCTTTAGTAAGAATATTGGTGTTAAGGTTTGTGATTCCTATGCAAGCACGAAAGTCAATAATTATGCAATGAAATTATATCCTACTTGTGGTGCATTATTAGGTGTTAATTATGCTTAATGCTCGCTTATGAGATTATTTGTTTCTTGGTTGGTCACTTCTCAATCTTTCGCTAGCCTTCATTTTGCACTAAGTATGATCACTACTTGTGCATCCAAAAACCTTTAAACTAGTTTTGCCATATGAGTCCACTATACCTGCTTGTGGCCCAAAGCATGGCTCCACCAATGGCCTGGTACGGCCCAGCTTCAACAGCGATCACGCAAGACCCTCACGAGGTGGACGACACCAAGACCTCCCTGGGGGTGGCCTCACTAGGCCGGCTCCCAAGGAGCGGAGATATCTATGCAAGCGGCATCTCGCGAGGTTCATGTGACGTGAGCTATGACGACCAAGGCCAAGCGGGCGCCAGCGGGCGCAGTGTACAAGTTTCCTCTTTGGTGCTAGGGAGGCAAGCACAGGCGCGGGGTCCCGAGGCATCAGGCAAAGGTTTCCATATCAGTGAAACAAGACCAAGACCGCCAGGACAGAGGTCATCGCGGATCCCACAGCAGCATCACCACCAGAGCCTTTGGGAGGCGAAGACCACCTTTTGTCAGGATGGCATGTACTAGTTTCCCCCCTTCAAACTTGGCCGTCAAAACCAGCAGATCTCGGGTAGGGGGTCCCGAACTGTGCGTCTAAGAATTGATGGTAATAGGAGACAAGCGACACGATGTTTTACCCAGGTTCAGGCCCTCTCGATGGAGGTAATACCCTACGTCCTGCTTGATTGACTTTGATGAGTATAGGGGTTACAAGAGTTGATATACCATGAGATCGTAATGGCTAAACCCTAATTGTCTAGCCTGTATGATTATGATTGCCTCTACGGACTAAACCCTCCGGTTTATATAGACATCGGAGGGGGCTAGGGTTGTACAGAGTCAGTTTACAGAGAAAGGAATATTCATATCTGCACGCTAAGCTTGCCTTCCACGCCAAGGAGAGTCCCATAAGGACACAGGAGGAAGTCTTCTGTCTTGTATCTTCACGGCCCATTAGTCCGACCCATGTCATATAGTCCGGACGCCCGAGGACCCCTTAATCCAGGACTCCCTCAGTAGCCCCTGAACCAGGCTTCAATGACGAGGTGTCCGAACGCCCGAGGACCCCTTAATCCAGGACTCCCTTAGTAGTCCCTATGCAAGCACGAAAGTCAATAATTAAGCAATGAAATTATATCCTACTTGTGGTGCATTATTAGGTGTTAATTATGCTTGATGCTCGCTTATGAGATTATTTGTTTCTTGGTTGCTCGCTTCTCAATCTTTTGCTAGCCTTCATTTTGCACTAACTATGATCTCTACTTGTGCATCCAAAAACCTTTAACCCAGTTTTGCCACATGAGTCCACTCTATCTACCTATATGCAGTATTCTTTTGCCGTTCTAAGCAAATTTGTATGTGCCATCTCTAGTTTTCAAAATAAACTTCTCTTTTGTGTGTTCATTTCGCTCGCGGAGCGGTGAGGGGTGGGTAATATTTTCCATGCTAGATGTGTTATTTTCAAGATGAGTGTTTATTCACTTGTCATTGCACGAGAGTAAGGCAAAGGTATTAGGGATGCCCAGTCCCTAAATGAATAATGAATTTACTTTATGTTATCAAATAATAAATTCCTTGGAAAGTGTTGGTATGAAGGGCAACCGTGGATACAGCTATCCATGGAAAGTGAAAGTATGGTTGGAAAAGGAATAAACTTTATTTTCTGTCTGGGAACCGCCTATGATATATCTAGCATGGAAAGTGTTGGGAACTCTAAGTCGTTTTCTTTGGTGGGAAGGACACACCTCCAAAAATGTTTTTACCTCTAAGTTTTTCGCTTTGAGCTCTGGCACCTCTACAGATCCCTACTTCCCTCTGCGAAGGGCCTTTATTTTACTTTATGCAATTTTTATTTTTAAATTTGAGTCTCCATCCTCTCTTATAAAAGCACCAACTAGGAGGCAATATGATCATACTTGGCATTGGGTGTAGTTAATATGCGAGTGTGTCATGAATGGATCAATGATTGAGCATGATGGGCTAGGGATAGCTTATTTTAGCGTTGATATTTTGAAAGACATGGTTGCTTGTTGATATGCTTGAGTATTTAAGTTATCATGTCAAAACTATACTATTGCTTTGAACAATATAAAAGTCCAAATGTCCATGCTATACAGAAAAGAAATATGATATGACATGATAGGCAACATTCCACATAAAAAATTCTGTTTTTATCACTTACCTTCTCGAGACTGAGTAGGAGTTAAGCTTGTGGATGCGGATATGTCTCTGGTGTATCTATAATTTTTGATTGTTCCATGCTGATATATTATCAATCTTGGATGTTTTATAATCATTTCATAGTCATTTTATATCATTATTTGGTACTAACCTATTGACATAGTGCCAAGTGTCAGTCGCTGTTTTTCCATGTTTTTTACATCATAGAAAATCAATACCAAACGGAGTCCAAATGCCACAAAACTTTGCGGAGATTTTTTATGGACCAGAACACACGTAATGGGCCCTCGCTGTGCCTAGGGGTGCTCCGAGGATAGCACAACCCACCAGGGCGCGCCAGGAGGCCCAAGCACACCCTGGTGGGTTGTGCCCACCTCGGGTGCCCCCGGACCGCCTCTTTGCTCTATAAATACCCCAATATTCCCAAAACCCTAGGGGAGTCGACAAAATATTCATCCAGCCGCCGCAGAGTCCAGAACCACCAGATCCAATCTAGACACCATCTCGAATGGGGTTCACCACCTCCATTGGTGCCTCTCCGATGATGCGTGAGTAGTTCTTCATAGACCTTCGGGTCCGTAATTAGTAGCTAGATGGCTTTCTCTCTCTCTCTCTATGAATTCTCAATACAATGGTCTCTTGGAGATACATATGATGTAATTCTTTTGCGGTGTGTTTGTTGGCATCGATGAACTTTGAGTTTATGACCAGATCTATCTTTTTATATCCATGAAAGTATTTGAGTTTCTTTGATCTCTTTTATGCATGATCTCTTATAGCCTCGTATTTCTTCTCCGATATTTGGCTTTTGTTTGGCCAACTTGATCTATTTATCTTGCAATGGGAAGAGGTGCTTTGTCGTGGGTTCGATCTTATGGTGCTTGATCCGAGTGACAGAAGGTGAACCGACACGTATATATTGTTGTTATTAAGGATAAAATGATGGGGTCTATCTCTACATAGATAGATCTTGTCTACATCATGTCATAGTTCTTATTGCATTACTCCGTTTCTCCATGAACTTAATACACTAGATGCATGCTGGATAGCGGTCGATGTGGGGAGTAATAGTAGTAGATGCAGGTAGGAGTCGGTCTACTAATCTTGGACGTGATGCCTATATAATGATCATTGCCTGGATATCGTCATGAGTATTTGAAGTTCTATCAATTGCCCAACAGTAATTTGTTTACCCGCCGTTTGCTATTTTTCTCGAGAGAAGCCACTAGTGAAACCTACGGCCCCCGGGTCTCTTTCTCATATTATTTGCATTTGCGATCTATTTTCCTTTGCTAACCAAAAATACAAAAATACCTTGCTGCAATTTATTCTTATTTATTTTATTTGGCGTTCGATCTATCAATCTACTACAATTTATCTCACGTCTGTTTGCCAATTTTTGGCGCCGCTACCCGAAAGGGATTGACAACCCCTTTTACACGTCGGGTTGCGAGTAGTTGTTATTTGTGTGCAGGTGCTGTTTACGTTGTGTTGCGTGGTTCTCCTACTGGTTCGATAACCTTGGTTTCACATCTGAGGGAAATACCTACCACCGCTGTGCTGCATCATCCCTTCCTCTTTGGGGAAATACCGACGTAGCTTCAAGTGACATCAATCCCCAAGCTTAGGCTCTTCTTACTCCTCATTCTTTCATCCATTGTAAGATAACCCAAAACTTGAAAACTTCAATCACACAAAACTCAACAAAACCTTCATTAGATCCGTTAGTATAAGAAAGCAAATCACTACTATAAGTATTGTAGCAAACCAATTCATATTATGTTCTTGCATTATAACTACTGTATTCCAACTTTTATATGGCAAAAACTCATCAAAGAAACCCATAGAGCCATCAAAACAAGCACACAACGCAAAGAAAACAGAATCTGTCAAAAACATAACTGTCTGTAGCAATCTGAAAAATTTGAATACTTCTGAAACTCCAAAAATCTTGAGAAATTAGGAAAACCTGAGCAATTTGTATATTAATATTCTGCAAAAATAATTGGGAAGAATTCGTGAGCGCAAAAGTTTCTGTTTTTCAGCAAGATCAAACAACTATCACCCAAGAAGATCCTAAAGGCTTTACTTGGCACAAACACTAATTAAAACACAAAAAACACAATCATAATAGTATCATAATTGTGCTAACACTCAAGAATAGCAAGCAAAAAGCAAAAATAAATTTTATTCATTGGGTTGCCTCCAACAAGCGCTATGGTTTTACGCCCTTAGCTAGGCATAAAGCAAGGATCTAAGTTTTGTCATATTTGTTTCGAGACCCATAAGATGCCCTCATTATTGATTCATATGGTGGCTTAATTCCTGTTCTAGGGAAGTGTTCCATACCTTTCCTGAAAGGAAATTGGAACTTTATATTGCCTTCTTTCGTATCAATCACGACACCAATAGTGCGTAAAAATGGTCTACCAAGAACAATTGGACAAGACGGATTGCAATCAATATCAAGAACAATAAAATCTATGGGTACATAATTCCTATTTGCAAGAATAAAAACATCATTAATTCTTCCCATAGGCATTTTGATAGTAGAATCTGCCAAGTGCAAATTTAAAGAGCATTCTTCAATATCGGTAAGACCAAGCACATCACATAAAGATTTCGGAATTGTAGAAACACTAGCACCCAAGTCACACAAAGCAAAACACTCATAATTTTTAATCTTGACTTTGATATTAGGTTCCCATTCATCATGCAATTTTCTAGGAATTGAAACTTCTAATTCCAACTTTTCTTCTAAAGCTTTCATCGTAGAATCAACAATATGTTTAGTAAAAGCTTTATTTTGTTCATAAGCATGGGGTGAATTTATCATGGATTGCAACAAATATATACAATCAATCAAAGAGAAACTATCATAATTTAAGTCTTTGTAATCCAAAAGAGTGGGCACATCACTAGTTAAAGTTTTGACCTCTTCAAACCCACTTTCATCAATTTTCATCACAAGATTTTCACCCTCCGAATTATCGTGACGCCTTCTAACTAAAGTTGACACTTCTCCAGTCCCTTTTCCATCAATCTTAATTTTACTAAAAAAGTAATCAATAGAAGAAACCCCAATCATTTTAAGATTTTCAACATTTTTATGAAAGCAATCACTAGAAACCATTTTTTTCTAAAAATTCTCTTTTAGCTCTAAGCATAGCGGTTCTTTTCTTACTTTCATCCATAGAAACATAAGGAGCTTTAATTTATTCCTTAACTTTGGGCACAAAAGTTTTCATCTTGAGATTTTCTACGTCACGAGCAATTCTATCAACACTTCTAGACAAATCATAAATCTTATTCAACTTTTCTTCTATGGTAGTGTTGCAAACCTTTTGCGTGTTGATAAATTCTTTAATATTATTCTCAAGATCAGAGGTGTTCCTATTATTATTATAAGAAGGATTTCCATGGGAATTACCATAATTATTAGAGGAATTACTAGGAAAAGGCTTAGGATTAAAATTACCTCTATAAGCATCGTAGTTGAAATTACTTCAAGAGATAAAATTCACATCTACGGCATCACTAGTTTGCTCAATCAAAGTAGACAAAGGCATTTCATTGAAATCAATAGGAGCACTTTTACTAGCAACCAATTTCATAAGAGCATCAACTTTTTCACTCAAAGAAGAAATTTCTTCAACCGAAATAACTTTTTTACTAGTAGGAGCTCTTTCGGTATGCCATTGCGAATAATTTGCCACAATATTATCAGGCAATTTGGTAGCTTCACCCAAATTAATTTCCATAAAAGTACCACCCGCGGCAGAATCTAAAAGATTACGAGAAACAAAATTCAATCCCGCATAAAAAATTTGTATGATCATCCAAAGATTTAACCCATGAGTTGGGCAATTCCTTAGCATCATTTTCATCCTTTCCCAAGATTGTGCAACATGCTCATGTTCAAGTTGCTTGAAATTCATGATCTGGGTTCTAAGCGAAATAATTTTTGCGGGCAGAAAATACTTAGTGATAAAAGCATCTTTGCACTTATTCCAAGAATCGATACTATTGCGAGGCAAAGAAGAAAACCAAATTTTTGCAAAATCATGCAAAGAAAACGGAAATAATTCCATCTTCACAACATCATTGTCCACATCTTTTTTCTTTTGCATATCGCATAATTCCATGAAGGTATTAAGATGGGATGCGGCATCCTCATTAGGAGTACCGGAAAATTGATCTTTCATAACAAGATTCAACAAAGCAGTATTAATATCACAAGACTCAGCACTAGTGGCGGGAGGAGCAATCGGAGTGCCAATAAAATCATTGTTGTTGGTATTTGGGAAATCACACAACTTGGTATTCTCTTGAGTCATGATGACTACGCAACAAGATTGCACTCAAAAACAGATCCGGCAAGAAAACAATGAACGAAAAAGAGGGGCGAATAAAATGGCAATTTTTTGTGAAGTGGGGGAGAGGAAAACGAGAGGCAAATGGAAAATAATGCAAATTGCAAGGAGATGAGATTTGTGATTAGGAACCTGGTATATGTTGAAGATCCTCCCCGGCAACGGCGCCAGAAATTCCTTTTCATGCGGCTTCAAGCTACGTCAGTATTTCCCCAAAGAGGAAGGGATGATGCAACACAACGACGGTAGGTATTTCCCTCAGCGATGAGACCAAGGTTATTGAACTAGTAGGAGAACCAACCAACAACACGTAAGTGGCGCCTGCACACAAATAACAACTACTCGCAACCCGACTTATTAAAGGGGTTGTCAATCCCTTTCGGGTAACGGTGCCAGAAATTGGCAAAACCGACGAATAAATTGTAGTAGATTGATAGATCGAACACCAAATAAAATAAATAAGAATAAATTGCAGCAAAGTATTTTGTATTTTTGGTTTAATAGATTTGAAAATAAAAGGCAAATAAAATAGATCACGAAGACAAATATATCAAAGAAGAGACCCGGGGGCCATAGGTTTCACTAGTGGCTTCTCTCGAAAAAAATAGCAAATGGTGGGTAAACAAATTACTATTGGGTAATTGATAGAACTTCAAATAATCATGACAATATCCAGCAAATGATCATTATATAGGCATGATACGTCCATTTTGCATCATGTTTTATTACTGTTATTTATAATGTTTTTGTCCATAATAATGCTTTTTGGAGTAATTCTAATGCCTTTTCTCTCATAATATGCAAGGTACACACCAAGGGGGAGAATTCTGGCAGCTGAAATCTAGACCTGGAAAAGCTACGTTAGGCTACCTATTCTGCACAACTCCAAATGAGATGAAACTTCAAGGGGATTTTTTTATGTAATATATAAGAATTATTGGAGCAAATAACTACCAGAGGGGGCCACCAGGTGGGCAGAACCCACCTGGGCGTGCCAGGCCCCCCTAGCGCGCCCTGGGGGGTTGTAGCCTCCTCGACCCACCTCTGGTGCCCATCTTTTGGTATATAAGTCATTTTGACCTAGAAAAATAAATAATAGGAGGACTTTTGGGACGAAGCGCCGCCGCCTCGAGGCGGAACTTGGGCAGGAGCACTTTTGCCCTCCAGTGGAGCGATTCCGCCCGGGGAACTTCCCTCACGGAGGGGGAAATCATCGTCATCATCATCATCACCAACAACTCTCCCATCTTGGGGAGGGCAATCTCCATCAACATCTTCAACAACACCGTCTCCTCTCAAACCCTAGTTCATCTCTTGTGTCCAATCTTGTTACTGGAACTATAGATTGGTACTTGTGGGTGACTAGTAGTGTTGATTACATCTTGTAGTTGATTACTATATGGTTTATTTTGGTGGAAGATTATATGTTCAGATCCAATATGCTATTTAATACCCCTCTGATCATGAGCATGTTTATCATTTGTGAGTAGTTACCTTTGTTCTTGAGGTCACGGGAAAAATCATGTTGCAAGTAATCATGTGAATTTGATATGTGTTCGATATTTTGTTAGTATGTATGTTGTGATTCCCTTAGTTGTGTCATGTGAATGTCGACTACATGACACTTCACCATATTTGGGCCTAAGGGAATGCATTGTGGAGTAGAAATTAGATGATGGGTTGCGAGAGTGATAGAAGCTTAAACCCCACTTTATGCGCTATTCCGTAATGGACCGATTGGATCCCAAAGTTTAATGTTATGGTTAGAATTTATTCTTAATACTTTTCTCGTAGTTGCAGATGCTTGCGGGAGGGTTAATCATAAGTAGGAGGCTTGTTCAAGTAAGACCAACAGCTAAGCACCGGTCCACCCACATATCAAATTATCAAAGTAGCGAACACGAATCGAACCAACATGATGAAAGTGACTAGATGAAATTCCCGTGTACCCTCAAGAACGCTTTGCTTATTATAAGAGACCATTTTGGCCTGTCCTTTCCCTCAAAAGGATTGGGCTACCTTGCTGCACTTTTGTTACTACTATCGTTACTTGCTCGTTACAAATTATCTTGTTATCAAACTACCCTGCTACTTACAATTTCAGCACTTGCAGACATTACCTTACTGGAAACTACTTGTCATTTCCTTCTGCTCCTTGTTGGGTTTGACACTCTTACTTATCGAAAAGATCTACAATTGATCCCCTATACTTGTGGGTCATCAAGGCTATTTTCTGACACCGTTGCTGGGGAGAGAAGCGCCTCTGGTAAGTGGAATTTGGTAAGGAAACATTTATTGTCACTTGTCACTATGGAAAACAATCCTTTGAGGGGTTTATTCGGGGTATCTTCACCTCATATGAAACCACAATTAGCTACCCCTCAACCTACTGCACCTACTTAAAATATTGAATATGAAATTCCTTCAGGTATGTTAGAACAACTGCTAGCTAATCCTTATGCAGGAGATGGGACCGAACATCCTGATTTGCACTTGATATATGTGGAACAAATTTGTGGATTGTTTAAGCTTGCAGGTTTAACCGGGGATAAAGTTATGAAGAAGGTTTTCCCTTTATCTTTGAAGGTAAAGGCATTGTCATGGTATAGGCTATGCGATGATATTGGATCATGGAATTGGAATCGTTTGAAATGGGAGCTCCACCAAAAAAATTATCCTATGCATCTAGTTCATCGTGATCGGAATTATATATATAATTTTTGGCCTCGTGAAGGAGAAAGTATCGCTCTAGCTGGGGGAAGCTTAAGTCAATGTTATATTCATGCCCCAATCATGAGCTCTCAAGTGAAATTATTACTCATAACTTCTATGCTCGGCTTTCTCGTAATGATCAAACCATGCTTGATACTTCTTGTGTTGGTTCCTTTATGAAGAAGACTATTGAATTCCGGTGGGATCTTTTGGAAAGAATTAAATGCAAAACTGAAGATTGGGAACTCGACAAAGGTAAAGAGTTAGGTATTAAACTCGAGTATGATTGTGTTAAATCTTTTATGGATACCGATGCTTTTCAAAAGTTTAGCACAAAAATGGACTTGACTCTGAGATAGTAGCCTCCTTTTGTGAATCATTTGCTACTCATGTTGAACTCCCTAAAGAGAAGTGGTTTAAATATCACCCAGCTATTAAACAAGAAACTAAAGAACCAATCACAGTTAAAGAAGAAACTATACTTTATAATGTTGATCCAGTTGTTCCTTCTACTTATATTGACAAACCACCTTTCCCTGTTAGGATAAAGGGACATGGTAAAGTCTCAATTGTGGTTAACAAAAGCTACATTAGAACACCTAAACCTGATGAACAGATTAAAGTTGAACCTAGTATTTCTATGGTTAAAGATCTCTTGGAAGAAGATATGGATGGGCATGTTATTTACTTCTGTGAAGAAGCTGCTAGAATTGCAAAACCTGATCATAAAGATAAACATAGACTTGTTGTTGGCATGCCTGTCATCTCAGTTAAAATAGGAGATCACTAATGTCATGGTTTATGTGACATGGGTGCTAGTGTGTGAGTGCTATTCCTTACACCTTATATCAAGAAATTATGAAAGACATAACACCTGGAGAGTTAGAAGAAATAGATGTTACTATTAAACTTGCTAATAGAGACACCATATCACCATTTGGGATTGTTAGAGATGATGAAGTCTTGTGTGGGAAAATAAAATACCCTACTGATTTTCTTGTTCTTGGTTCCCCACAAGATGACTTTTGTCCCATTATCTTTGGTAGACCTTTCTTGAATACAGTTAATGCTAAGATAGACTCTAAGAAACAACTCTTGGTGTTAGCTTTGGTGATGAGCCTCATGAGTTTAATTTTTACAAGTTTAGTAGAAATCTTCATGAAAAAGAATTGCCTAGTAAGGATGAATTAATTGGTCTTGCTTCTATTGCCGTACCACCTACTGACCCTTTAGAACAATATTTGCTAGACCATGAAAATGATTTTCATATGCACGAAAGAAATGAAATAGATAAAAATTTCTTTGAACAACGTCCTCTACTTAAACACAATTTGCCTATTGAAACTCTAGGAGGTCCTCCTCCACCTAAAGGTGATCCTGTGTTTGAATTAAAACAATTGCCAAACACTTTGAAATATGCTTATCTTGATGAAAAGAAGATATATCCTGTTATTATTAGTGCTAACCTTTTAGAACATGAAGAAGAAAGATTATTAAAAGTTCTAAGGAAGCACCGAGCGGCTATTGGATATACTCTTGATGATTTAAGCGCATTAGTCCCACTCTATGTCAGCACAAAATTAATATGGAACCTGATGCTAAACCCGTTGTTGATCACCAATGTCGATTAAATCCAAAGATGAAAGAAGTGGTAAGAACGAAAATATTAAAACTTCTGGAAGCAGGTATAATCTATCCCATAGCTGATAGTAGATGGGTAAGTCCTGTTCATTGTCTTCCTAAGAAAGGAGGTATAACTGTTGTTCCTGATGATAAGAATGAACTTATTCCACAAAGAATTGTCATAGGCTATAGAATGCTAATTGATTTTAGGAAATTAAACAAAGCAACTAGAAAATATCATTACCCTTTGCCTTTTATTGATCAAATTCTTGAAATATTATCTAAGCACACACACTTTTTGCTTCCTTGATGGATATTCTGGCTTTTCACAAACACCTATTTGTCAACCTTATCAACAAAAGACCACTTTTACTTGTACCTTTGGAACTTATGCTTATAGGCGTATGCCTTTTGGTTTATGTAATGCACCTGCTACCTTTCAAAGATGTATGACTGCTATATTCTTTGACTTTTGTGAAAATATTGTTGAGGTTTTCATGGATGACTTTTCTGTTTATGGGAAGTCTTTTGATGATTGTTTAAGCAATCTTGATCGAGTTTTGCAGAGATGTGAACAAACAAATCTTGTCTAGAATTGGGAGAAGTGCCACTTTATGGTTAATGAAGGCATTGTCTTGGGTCATAAAATATCAGAAAGAGGTATTGAAGTGGACAAATCTAAGGTTGATGCAATTGAGAAAATGCCATGTCCTAAAGATATAAAAGGTATTCATAGTTTCTTAGGTCATGCTGGTTTCTATAGGAGATTTATCGAAGACTTTTGAAAAATTTCTAGGCCTCTTGCTAATCTATTGCAGAAGGATATTCCTTTTGTTTTTGATGATGATTGTTTAGAAGCCTTTGAAACACTTAAGAAAGTTTTAATTTGTGCACTTATTATTCAACCACCTGATTGGAACTTGCCTTTTGAAACTATGTGTGATGCTAGTGATTATGCTGTTTGTGCCGTTCTAGGCAAAGAGTTGATAAGAAACTTAATGCTATTCATTATGCTAGTAAAACTCTAGACATTGCTCAAAGAAACTATGCTACTACTGAAAAGGAATTCTTAGAAGTTGTGTTTGCTTGTGATAAATTTAGACCTTATATTGTTGATTCCAAAGTAACTGTCCACACAGACTATGCTGCTATTAAATATCTTATGGAAAAGAAAGATGCTAAACCTAGACTTATTCGATGGGTTCTCTTGTTACAAGAATTTGATTTACATATCATTGATAGAAAAGGAGCTAAGAACCCAGTTGCAGATAATTTGTCTAGGCTTGAAAATGTGCTTGATGACCCACTACCTATTGATGATAGTTTTCCTGTTGAGCAGTTAGCTGCAATAAATGTCTCTCATTGTACTCCTTGGTATGCTGATTATGCTAATTACATTGTTGGTAAATATCTACCACCTAGCTTTACATACCAACAAAAGAAAAAAATCTATGATTTAAGACATTACTTTTGGGATGACCCACATCTTTATAAATAAGGAGTAGATGGTATTATTAGACTTTGTGTACCTGAGCATGAACAGGGACAAATCCTATGGAAATGTCACTCCAAGGCTTATGGAGGGCATCATGCTGGCGATAGAACTGCTCACAAAGTATTGCAATCCGGATTTTATTGGCCTACTCTCTTCAAAGATGTCCGTAAGTTCGTCTTATCTTGTGATGAATGTCAAAGGATAGGTAATATCGATAAGCATCAAGAAATGCCTATGAATTATTCACTTGCTGTTGAACCATTTGATGTTTGGGGATTTGATTACATGGGACATTTTCCTTCCTCTAATGGGTATACATATATTTTGGTTGTTGTTGATTATGTTACTAAATGGGTAGAAGTTATTCCAACTAGTAGTGCTGATCACAACACCTATTTTAAAATGCTTAAGGAAGTTATTTTCCCAAGGTTTGGAGTCCCTAGATATTTAATGACTGATGGTGGTTCACACTTTATTTATGGTGCTTTTCGTAAAATGCTTGCCATGTATGATGTTAACCATAGAATTGCATCACCTTATCATCCTCAGTCTAGTGGTCAAGTTGAACTTAGCAACGGAGAAATAAAATTAATTTGGCAAAAGACTGTCAATAGGTCCAGGAAGAATTGGTCTAAGAAATTAGATGATGCACTTTGGGCTTATATACCAGCATATAAAAATCCTATGGGTATGTCTCCTTATAAAATGGTTTATGGAAAAGCTTGTCATTTGCCTCTTGAGTTAGAACATAAAGCATATTGGGCAATCAGACAACTCAATTGTGATTTCAAACTTGATGGTGGAAAGAGGTTATTTAATATTAGCTCATTAGATGAATGGAGAACCCAAGCTTATGAAAATGCAAAATTATTTAAAGAAAAGGTAAAAAGATGGCATGAAAAAAGAATTCAAAAGCGTGAGTTTAAGGTTGGAGAATATGTTCTTTTGTACAACTCTCATTTCAGATTCTTTGCAGGAAAACTCCTCTCAAAATGGGAAGGCCCATACATCATCGAGGAGGTTTACCGATCTGGAGCCATCAAAATAAATAATTCCGAAGGTACTAACCCGAAGGTTGTTAATGGGCAACGAATAAAGCATTATATCTCAGGTGCACCTATTAATATTGAAAGTAATATTATCCAAATTATGACACCGGAAGAACACATAAAAGAGTCCTTCTAGAACACGCCGGAATCGTGAAAATAAGGAGGTATGTGATACGGTAAGTAAACAGACTCCGAAAAATCTGCAAAAATATTTTTTTATCAGTTTTGGAATATTTTAGAATTTGGGGAATAAAGAAACTTCAAGGAAGCGTCCCCTGGTGGGCACAAGACACCAGGGCGCACCAGGCTTGCCTGGCGCGCCCAGGTGGGTTGTGCCCACCTAGGACACCTTCCGTACTCCGCTTTTCTACCATACACTTGTCGTCCAAGAAAAAAATATCCTTCCCGAACCTCTTGATCACCGTATCACGGTGAAATCCCCTGTTCTCTTTTCTTGTTGTTTCCTGTCAGATCTGTTGGGCCAGGCATGATGTCTTCTTCTTCTTCCTCCAACAACGTGGAAGAGGATGCTTGGTTGATGAAGATCGAGCTGATGAGAGAAGAGCCCGCAGGAGCTGTCGGAGGAGATGAGATCAAGGAGGTCACCATAGACCAGCCTCCGGTCTTCGAACAAGCATTGCCAGCTGATCATGAGGAGGAAGGTATCCTTAAACCTTACCTTACTCATCTTACTCCTGCTGAGATTGAAACCTTCCGCATCATTGAGATAGTTCGCATACAAAATAAGTATCTCACTCGTGAAAATATTCTGCATCAAGAACACATCACCCACCTCCGGAGCATCATCTGTCGATTGGAGAACCGCTTGATCCTTAAGGACAGAATCGCTTCATCACCACCAAAGGAGAATTGAGTATCGGGTATCGGCACTCCCCTTGGCTTCCGCCAAGCTTGGGGGAGGTGCCCCGGTATCGTATCACCCCACTATCTTTTTTGCTTTTACTTATTTTAGTTTGATCCTTTTGCTTTATATGAATAAAAGTTTACTTCAATCCTTTCTTCTTTGAGAGTTTGCTTAGTGATCTATCCTTCAAATCGTGTGCGAGTTATATAATAAAGTTTAGTATAAGTTTTTGTTTTCTTTACTTTCATGTTGCAAATAAAATAAAGAAATAAGAAAGGAAACAAATAAAAGAAAGGAAATAAATAAAGAAAAGATTATATACTAATCCTATGGTAGGTGATGGCACCACATAAGGAAAAGTATAAGTAGAAAATTTTATTAGAGATTGACAAACATAGCATTAGTCAATGATGCAACTCGTGAAAGAATTAATAAGGGAAGAGAAGATTCACATATAAATATACTGTCCTAGAAATCTTTTGTGGTTGTGAGCCCTCATCAAAATATTATATGCCAAAATTGTTGACGTTGGACAAGGAAGACAACTTAATGATTTATGTTTGTTCATATTCACATAGAAGTCATATTGTCATAGATCCTTTAACATGTGGTGCTTGCCCCCTATCTTTGCTAGACAAAATTTTTGCACTAAGTAGAGATACTACTTGTGCATCCAAAAACCCTTAAACCCAAATCTATTTTCAAGTATCCACCATACCTACCTAGGGATTGAGCAAGATCCCTCAAGTAAGTTGTCATTGGTGCAAAAAGGCAATAAAAATTGCTTCTAAAAATGTGAGATCATTTAGTGTAAGAGAAAATTGAGCATTGCACAAACTTGTGATGTTGAAGAATAAAAGCGACAGACTGCATAATAAAGGTCCCTATCACAAGGGGCAATGCAACATGACGTTCTTTTGCACTAAGGGATTGAGCATACAAACAAATAAGCGCATGGCAACCTCTGCTTCCCTCTGCGAAGGGCCTATCTTTTACTTTTATTGAAGAGTCAAAGTTTTTCTATCTATTCGTTTTATTTTTCTCCTTTGGCAAGCATCATGTGGTGAGGAAATATCTAGGCACATATGTCCAGTTGAATATGGGTGGCATGAGTTATTATTGTTGACATCACCCTTGAGGTGAGTATGTCGGGAGGCGAAACCATAAGCCCCTATCTTTCTATGTGTCTGGTTGAAACGTTTTGCTCATGGGTACGAGGTGAGTGTTAGCAATCATAGAAGACTATATGATGGTTGAGTATGTGGACTTGCCTAAAGGCTCCTACATGTGACCCTTCCTGAAAAGATGATGAATTGTAGTTGCAAAGTTGACTGAGAACATAGTTTGTTGGTTTCTAATGGATTTTTTGCTTTATACTTCGATTGTGTGATGAACTATTACTTATTCATGAGAAGTATGTGATGAAAGTTCTATGATAAAAGTCCTATGTTTAATTTTGTTGTTGTTATAATAATCAACATGATGCTTCTATGTCCGTATTTTGTTTTTATCGAAACTTCTCTCTCAAAGCATGTGGACATGTTTTTCGATTTCAGTTTTCGCTTGAGGACAAGCAAGGTCTAAGCTTGGGGAGTTGATACGTCCATTTTGCATCATGTTTTCTTACTATTATTTATAATGTTTTTATCCATGATAATGCTTTTTGGAGTAATTCTAATGCCTTTTCTCTCATAATATGCAAGGTACACACTGTCGGTGTCAAAATCGGCAGATCTCGGGTTGGGGGTCCCGAACTGTGCGTCTAAGGATTGAAGGTAATAGGAGGCTGGGGACACGATGTTTACCCAGGTTCGGGCCCTCTTGATGGAGGTAAAACCCTACGTCTTGCTTGATTGACTTTGATGAGTATAGGGGTTACAAGAGTTGATCTACCACGAGATCGTAATGGCTAAACCCTAATGTCTAGCCTGTCTGATTATGATTGCCCCTACGAACTAAAGCCCTCCGGTTTATATAGACACCAGAGGGGGCTAGGGTTTGTACAGAATTGGTTTACAGAGAAAGGAATCTTCATATCCGAACACCAAGCTTGCCTTCCATGCCAAGGAGAGTCCCATCTGGACTCAGGGGAAAGCCTTCTATATTGTATCTTCACAGCCCACTAGTCCGGCCCATGTCACATAGACTGAACGCCCGAGGAACCCATAATCTAGGACTCCCTCAGTAGCCCCTGAACCAGGCTTCATTGACGATGTGTCCGGCGCATAGATTGTCTTCGACATTGCAAGGCGGATTCCTCGTCTGAATACTCCAAAGCAGTTCGACCAAGAGAACTATATCCGGCTCTGTACAATAATCACATCCTTGAACCACAAAGGCAAAATACTTTAATTAAAAATAAGTTATGTCTCCTGACAACTTTTTCAGCTAGGCCTTGTGTTCTGGCCTTATTATTATTTCAGATTGTTTTTTCGACCTCCCGTTTCGCGTTTCGAGATGCAAGTTCCAATGACACATCTTGTCAAAGCAGAGATCATGCCCCCTTATTGCAGGATTTTCACCAATGATTGGTTGGGCAATCCAACTGCGCCATCCGCTCGATCCCTTGGGAATAGGAAAATTTTAAGGCTCGTGCGGGGTCGCTTGACATTTGTTGCCTTTATAAAGGGATAAGGACCCCTCTTTTACCCCGCGCCTTCTCCTTCCTCAGCCTTCCCATCTTTGAGCTCCAGCGCCCAAGTCCCAATCCTTCTCCATTGTCACCACGCGCTCCGACCATGTCCGGATCCGGTTCTCAAGGCAAGTGGGTGGCCTCTTCCGTGATGAAGAAGGATATCCAGGGACTCTGAGAGGCGAGGTACTTAACTGCGGAAATCGCACACAAGCTTCCGACAAAGGGGCAAATCATCCCTACTCCAGAGCCTGGCGAAAGGGTCGTGTTCATCCCCCACTTCCTCTGCGGGTTAGGGTTTCCCCTTCACCCTTTTGTTCGCAGCCTCATGTTCTAATACAGCTAGATTTTCATGATCTAGCCCCGAACTCCTTCCTCCATATCTCGGCGTTCATTGTCATGTGTGAGGCATTTCTCCGCATCCCTCTGCACTTCGGGCTGTGGCTCAAGACCTTCAACGTGAAGCCGAAGGTGGTCGGCGGGGAGCATGCGGATTGCGACGGAGCCATGGTGAGCAAGCTTCCTCACGCTATTTGGCCTAAAGGGGCCTTTGTGGATACCGTCAAGACATGGCAGCATGAGTGGTTCTATATCACCGAATCCCGTGGCACCAAGTGGGCGGCCACTCCTGCATTTAGATCTAGACCCCCTCCGCGACTCGCTTCATGGACCAACAAGGGTCCAGACTAGGGATCGACCGATGAGGTGTTGATGCTGCAAAAGCGCATCAAAAGTATCATAGAGAAGAACACCCGCCTCACTGACGTGATTCAGGTGATGCTCATCCGCCGAACCCTTCCCTGCCAGCGACGACCTCTTCGTTTATGGGAGTTTAATCTGTAAGGGACATGAACTCTGCGACAATTCTTCGGCACAACACACAAAGAGATCTGGAAATTGCTCTTTAAATCTCAAAAGTCATGGTCAGAGACGTCCGAAGGCATGGGTCTTGACTGCAACCATCCCCCCGGTAAGGGCTAAGCTTCCGCCTATAGCTTGGTTTGTTAATCCAGGGGATATACTAGCCATTCCATCCTTTAAACATGTCTGCACGAAGAAGGTGGAGCGGATCAGGTGTCCGGCCCCTCTTCCCGAAGGCTCAGCCGATTCCTTCCTAATGAGGATGCTGGTCCCGGTGCCATACCAGGTGCCGGTAAAGAAGGACAAGAAGAAGAAGAACAAGGAGGCCAAAAGTGGCCTCCACCATGAAGGTACCTTAGACGCTATGTCCGGAGGGACCGAGGCTCCCTCCTCTCATGAGGGAGACGAAAATGACGAGGAGGAGGAGGAGGAAGAAGATAACCCTCCTCTCAAAGGGAAAAAGAGGGCGGCCTCCACTGACCCGGAGGCGAGGGCGTCCAAAAGGGGAAAGTTATCCCTTTCGGATGACTCGGATTCAGACATCGAGGATATCCCCAAGCCTCGCCCCCGGACCAAGCCCCTTGCCGAATCGTAAGTTCCTGAGGACGCTTTACCTACATCTGCTCCTTTTTGAATTGTGAGGATAATCATTAAATCATGTGTTTTAGTCCGGCCCATGATCTCCCTCAACAATCCTCCTCATCAGGGGATTTGTCGCCGGAGATGATGGAGAGCGAAACACATCCGCAAGTTTCCTCGCCTCCTAGGGCGGATGGCATCGAGGTGTCATCACAGAGGGTTTCTCCGAACTGCCGATAGGTGCAGGAGACCATCAATACGACACCGGAGGGTAATACCTCGGCCGTTGAGGACACGGGGGATGCGACCCCTGTGAAGACCAGGGATGGGGGTCCTGGATTGTTCGGCCCCCAGCCGAATACCGCTCCGAAGTCGAGTGAGCGGCCCCCTTCAATGAAGGGGGGAGCGCCTATTCTTATGGCGACCTCCATGAATCCGGAGGCGTCGAACATGCTGAGGGACGGACTGTGAAATGCGTCCATCTCTCGGAGGAGCATCGTACCTTGATGGGTATGGTGGCTGAGAAGATTCAGTTCGCTAAAAGCGGGCTGCATGAAGCCTTTACGAGCCTGCTAACAGGCTTCGAGGTATGCGATGTAATGTCTTTAGCCTCTTTCATATGGAAAATATGCCTGTATATGGATAGTAGCCCCTGAAACTCTGGTCGGCCTAGGAAGAAGGGCGAACATAGGATCTATATCTGCAGGAAATAACATACTTATTTGGCTGGAAAAAGATGCTTCACTGTTAGCGGCAACCGCCCAGGCCGCGGAGGTTTCCGAACTGGAATGGCAACTGAAGCAGGCCGATGAGGATGTCATCCTTATTAACAAGCGGCTCGACGAGGCACAAGGTATGCTACAAACATCCCCTTTGTGCCTATATGAATGTGCGAATGCCAAGTTGAAACTTGGACTTTGTTATGTGTGAAATTGTAGATGGTGCTGCTGAGGTCGAGACCCTCAGGGGTGAACTTGCCCAGGCCAAGGAGCAGGCGAGAGTGAGCAATGCGGCTGCTGCTAAAGCGGCTGCAGATTTGAAGGCCGAACAGGCCACCCGGCGCCAGGTCGAGGAGCGGGTATCTGTAGTAGAGCAAGAGCTCAAGGACGTCACCCGCAAGTGCAAGTCCCTCGAGGAGGAGAATAAAGCCAAGGCGACCAAGCTCGCCAAGGCCCTTCAAGAGGCCAAAGAGGCGTGGTCCAAATCTAGGGCGGCTCGTGAGGAGATCCGGCAGGCTGGACCGATAGCGGCTGGTAAGCCCTTTATTTTACAGACTGAGTTTGGCGATCAGAGTGGAGTTCTCTAGTCACTTTTGTGGATCTTCCGAAGAGTGCCGCCGACGCCGCACAATTCTTCGAGTCTCAGGAGGGGCATGCGACGGAGAAGTTGTTTTGGTCATAGTTCGTGGCGTGGGAGCGCCCAGCGTTGCTGAACGACCAAATGGTGCAATGGGCCGAGCTGCATAAGATGTCCGGAGCGGCCATGAAGGATGTCATAGTTCGGCTATAGCCAGCCGAACCCATTCTGAGCAGCTATTTCAGCCTGGCATGGCAACTCGTCGATGCAGTGCCCTGAATCGACGCAATCAAGCGGCCGGTGTACATAGAAGGTGCATCGATGGCCTTCGCCTGAGTCAAGATGCACTGGGCCAAGATGAAGGCTGCCGAAGTGGCTGTCGAGGGCCCTCCCAAAGGCAAGAACCACCGTACGCCGGAGCGCTATTTAGAGGATGTCCTAGAGGGTGCCCGCTTGATAGAGGGTCAATGCTCAATGGACATTATGTTCGAATAAATGTACCTGAATTGTCCGGACTTTTTATTATATATGAATGTTTTGTTATATATTTGTGCCTTTGTCTGAAAGTTCTTCCCTCCCATGCGGCCATTTTGTATTCCAGAGAGTTTTCCAGTCGCCGACTTCAGCCCCCACGTAGATACTACGGCGGTGTTCGGAATAGCACATGATCACACTTGACCCAACGTTTTGGTCCACGAAGGAGGTGTCAGTGCGGCGAACCAGGCAATCGGACTATGTGGCTTTACCACTCTCACTTAGCCATAGGAGTTTGACGATGGGGCCAGAAGATAGCCCCTGGTATGTACGCGGCTGTCCGGATGTGGATGTGTTATGTATGTGATCGGAAAAGCGGTCCTTCGTGTAATACGGAAACAATCTCTAAAGATTTTAATAAGTCGCTGATGACCCACAAGTATAGGGGATCTATTGTAGTCCTTTCAATAAGTAAGAGTGTCAAACCCAACGAGGAGCAGAAGGAAATGATAAGCAGTTTTCAGTAAGGTATTCTCTGCAAGCACTAAAATTATCGGTAACAGATAGTTTTGTGATAAGGTAATTTCTAATGGGTAACAAGTAACAAACGTAAATAAGGTGCAGAAAGATGGCCCAATCCTTTTTGTATCAAACTACAAGCCTGGATAAACTCTTATATAAAGGAAAACGCTCCCGAGGACACATGGGAATTATCGTCAAGCTAGTTTTCATCACGCTCATATGATTCGCGTTCGGTACTTTGATAATTTGATATGTGGGTGGACCAGTGCTTGGGTACTGCCCTTCCTTGGACAAGCATCCCACTTATGATTAACCCCTCTTGCAAGCATCCGCAACTACAAAAGAAGTATTAAGGTAAACCTAACCATAGCATGAAACATATGGATCCAAATCAGCCCCTTACGAAGCAACGCATAAACTAGGGTTTAAGCTTCTGTCACTCTAGCAACCCATCATCTACTTATTACTTCCCAATACCTTCCCCTAGGCCCAAACAATGGTGAAGTGTCATGTAGTTGATGTTCACATGACACCACTAGATGAAAGACACCATACATCTCATCAAAATATCAAACGAATACCAAATTCACATGACTACTTATTGCAAGACTTCTCCCATGTCCTCGGGAACAAACGTAACTACTCACAAATAATATTCATGTTTATAATCATAGGGGTATTAATATGCATAAAGGATCTGAACATATGATCTTCCACCGAATAAACCAACTAGCATCAACTACAAGGAGTAATCAACACTACTACTAACCCACAGGTACCAATCTGAGGTTTTGAGACAAAGATTGGATACACAAGATGAACTAGGGTTTGAGAGGAGATGGTGCTGGTGAAGATGTTGATGGAGATTGACCCCCTCCCGATGAGAGGATCGATGGTGATGACGATGGTGATCATTTCCCCCTCCTGGAGGGATGTTTCCCCGACAGAACAGCTCCGCCGGAGCCCTAGATTGGTTTCGCCAAGGTTCTGCCTCGTGGCGACGGAGTTTTGTCCTGTGAGCTTGCTTATGATTTTTTCTCGGATGAAAGACCTCATATAGCAGAAGGTGGGTAGCGGAGGCCTGCCAGGGGGCCCATAGGGCAGGGGGGCGCGCCCCCACCCTCGTGGATGGTGGGTGGCCCCCTCTGGTGCTTCATTCGCCCATTTTTTTATATTTTGAAAATGACACCCGTGGAGTTTCAGGACTTTTGGAGCTGTACAGAATAGGTCTCTAATATTTGCTTCTTTCCCAGCCCAGAATTCCAGCTGCCGGCATTCTCCCTCTTCTTGTAAACCTTGTGAAATAAGATAGAATAGGCATAAGTATTGTGACATGATGTGTAATAACAACCCATAATGCAATAAATATCAATATAAAAGCATGGTGCAAAATGGACGTATCAACTCCCGCAAGCTTAGACCTCGCTTGTCCTCAAGCGAAGCCGATATCGAAAAATATGTCCACATGTTTAGAGATAGAGGTGTCGGTAAAATAAAATACGGACATGAGGGCATCATGATCATTCTTAGAACAACAACATTTATATATATCATCATATGATTTCTTAGGCTAAAGTAACAATTCATTCACAATTTCATGTATGAATCAGACACTTCATTGAAAACTAACAAACTATAATCTCAGTCATTGAAGCAACTGCAATTTATCATAACATCATAAAGAGTCAATATAAGAGCTTTTCAGCAAGTCCACATACTCAACTATCATTTAGTCTTTCACAATTGCTAACACTCACGCAATATTTATGGGTATCAAGTTTTAGTCGGACACAGAGAAAGATAGGGGCTTATAGTTTTGCCTCCCAACTCTTTACCTCAAGGGTAATGTCAACATAATGGTTCATGAAAACTCACATCCAATTAGCTATATATATCAGGAGCTTTCCAACACATTGTGCTTGCCAAAGGATAAAATGTAAAAGGGAAAGGTGAAAATCACCATGACTCTTGTATGAAGTATAAGACAAGAATAAAAGATAGGCCCTTCGCAGAGGGAAGCAGATGTTGTCATGTGCTTTTATGGTTGGATGCATGAAAACTTAATGCAAAAGAACGTCACTTTATATTGCCACTTGTGATATGGACCTTTATTATGTAGTCTGTCGCTTTTATTTCTTCCACATCACAAGATCATATAAAGCTTATTTTCTCCACACTAATAAATCATACATATTTAGAGAGCAATTTTTATTGCTTGCAACAATGACAACTTACTTGAATGATCTTACTCAATCCATACGTAGATATGGTGGACTCTCATGGCAAAACTGGGTTTAAGGATATTTGGAAGCACAAGTAGTATCTCTACTTGGTGCAAAGAATTTGACTAGCATGAGAGGGAAAGGCAAGCTCAACATGTTGGATGATCCATGACAATATAATTTATTTCGGATGTAAGAAAACATAAGCCATTACGTTGTCTTCCTTGTCCAACATCAACTTTTTAGCATGTCATATTTTAATGAGTTCTCACAATCATAAAAGATGTCCAAGATAGTATATTTATATGTGAAAACTCTCTTTCTTTATTACTTCCTATTAATTGCAACGATGACCAAAACTATGTTTGTCAACTCTCAGCAACTTTTATTCATCATACTCTTTATATGTGAAGTCATTACTCTCCATAAGATCCATATGATCTCTTTGTTTCTTTTTATTCTTTCTCTTCTCTTTTATTTTTATTCCCTCCAGATCATAGCAAGATAATCATGCCCTTGACTCAACACTAATCTTTATTATATATAGGTCACGAACTCGATTACATAGGAGGATCATAAAGCAAAAACTCAAAACTAGATCATACTAAAACTTTATTCTACTAGATCAAGATATTACCAAAAGGATCAAACTAAGAAAAACGGTAAAGATAAAAGTGTGATGGTGATACGATACCGAGGCACCTCCCCCAAGCTTGGCAGTTGCCAAGGGGAGTGCCCATACCAAATACTCAGTTCGCGTTTGCTGGTGAAGAAGATGGTGGTGATGATGGATAGTCACACATCGAGCATAGGAGATCCTCCAATTTGCGAATAATGCCCTTGAGTGCGGTGATATGCTCCTTCAACAAAATATTTTCACGCGTGAGATACTTATTTTGTACGCGAGCTAACTCAATCATCTTGAAAGCTTCAATCTCCGTTGGGGTAAGAAGATTGTAATGAGGTTGGAGGATGTCTTCGTCTTCTGCTGCCGGAGCATGATCCTCCATGGCCTTCTTGATCCCATCATCCTTGTTGATCTCCCCGGGTTCTTCTCTCTTCATCTCTATCTTCATTAGCCAAGCATCGTTGCCCTCATTGTTGGAGGAGGGGGACGACATAATGCCTGGCCTTGACAACTCCGGCAGAAAACAACTCAAAACAAAAACAGAGGATATTTGCGTGATACGGTGGTCAAAACCTTCGGGAGATTATATAATGAATTTTTACCGACCAAAAGAAGTATCGTGCAAGAAAACGGAGTTCGGAGGGCACACGAGGTGCCCATGAGGCAGGGGGCGCCCGGGGGGTAGGCATCTCGTGTCCTTCCCGGACTACTTCTTATTTTCCTATTTTCTTAAATATTCCAAAACGGAGAAAATTTGCTATTAGAACTATTTTGGAGTCGGTCTACTTACCGTACCTCATACCTCTTCCTTTTCGGAGTCTAAAACATTCTGGAAAGTGTCCTTTATGTATTCTTCTGAGGTTACGGTTTCAATAACATTAGTTTCAACATTTATGGGATTACCTGAGATATAATGTTTGATTCTTTGACCGTTCACCACCCTCGGATTTGTGCCTTCGAAGTTGTTGATTTTTATGGCACCGGAATGATAGACCTCCTCAATGACGTAAGGACCTTCCCATTTAGAGAGGAGTTTTCCTGCAAAAATTCTTAAACGAGAGTTGTATAACAATACATAATCACCTACATTAAACTCACGCTTTCATATCCTTTTGTCATGCCATCTTTTAACTTTTTATTTAAACAGTTGGGCATTCTCATAGGCCTGGGTTCTCCATTCATCAAGTGAGCTAATGTCAAAAAGCCTCTTCTCACCGGCAAGTTTGAAGTCCTAGTTGAGCTGCCATTATGCCTTATGTTCTAGTTCAAGAGGTAAGTGACATGCTTTTCCATAAACCATTTTATACGGAGACATACCCATAGGATTTTTATATGCAGTTTTATAAGCCCATAATGCATCATCAAGTTTCTTGGACCAATTCTTTCTAGATCTATTAACAGTCTTTTACAAAATTAATTTAAGCTCTCTATTACTCAATTCTGCTTGACCACTAGACTGTGGATGATATGGAGATGCAATTCTATGATTAACATCATACTTAGCAAGCATTTTACGAAAAGCACAATGAATAAAATGTGAACCACCATCAGTCATTAAGTATCTAGGGACTCCAAACCTCGGAAAAATAACTTCTTTAAGCATCTTAATAGAGGTGTTATGATCAACACTACTAGTTGGAATAGCTCCTACCCACTTTGTAACATAATCAACAACAACTAAAATATGTGTATACCCATTAGAGGAAGGAAACGGTCCCATATAATCAAAACCCCAAACATCAAATGGTTTAATAACAAGTGAATAATTCATAGGCATTTCTTAACGTCTACTAATATTACTAGTTATTGGACATTCATCACAAGACAAGACAAACTTACGGGCATCTTTGAAGAGAGTAGGCCAATAAAAACCGGATTGCAATACCTTATGTGCAGTTCTATCTCTAGCATGGTGTCCTCCATAAGCCTCGGAATGACACTTGCATAGGATCTGTTCCTGTTCATGCTCAGGTACACAACGTCTAATAACACCATCTACTCCTTCTTTATAAAGGTCTGGGTCATCCCAGAAGTAATGTCTTAAATCATAGAAAACCTTTTTCTTTTGCTGGTATGTGAAACTAGGTGGTATAAATTTAGCAACTATGTAATTAGCATAATCCGCATACCATGGAGTAGTATGAGAAGCATTTATGAAAGCTAGTTGTTCATCAGGAAAGCTATCATCAATAGGTAGTGGGTCATCAAGAACATTCTCTAACCTAGACAAGTTGCCTGCGACGGGGTTCTCAACTCCCTTTCTATGAATAATATGCAGATCAAATTCTTGTAGCAAGAGAACCCATCTAATAAGTCTAGGTTTAGCATCTTTGTTTTCCATAAAATATTTAATAGCAGCATGGTTAGTGTCAACAGTTACTTTAGAATCAACAATATAAGGTCTAAACTTATCACAAGCAAATACTACTGCTAAAAATTCTTTTTCAGTAGTAGCATAATTTCTTTGGGCATTGTCTAGAGTTTTACCAGCATATTGGATAACATTTAATTTTTTATCAACTCTTTATCCTAGAACATCACATACAACATAATCACTAGCATCACACATAATTTCAAATGGTAAATTCCAATCAGGAGGCTGAACAATGGGTGCAGAAATCAAAGCTTTCTTAAGTATTTCAAATGCTTCTACACAATCATCATCAAAGACAAAAGGAACATCTTTTTTGTAAGAGATTAGTCAGAGCCCTAGAAATTTTAGAGAAGTCCTTAATGAACCTCCTATAAAAACCAGCGTGACCTAGGAAACTTCTTATACCTTTAGTGTCCTTAGGACACGACATCTTTCCAATAGCATCAACTTTAGCTTTATCAACTTCAATACCTCTTTCAGAAATTTTATGCCCCAAGACAATACCTTCATTAACCATAAAGTGGCACTTCTCCCAATTCAACATAAGATTAGTTTCATCACATCTCTGCAAAACTTGATCAAGGTTGCTTAAGCAATCATCAAAAGACGTTCTATATACGGAAAAATCATCCATGAAAACCTCAACAATCTTTTCACAAAAGTCAGAGAATATAGCAGTCATACATCTTTGAAAGGTAGCAGGTGCGTTGCATAAACCAAAAGGCATACGTCTATAAGCAAAGGTACCGAAAGGGCAAGTGAAAGTTGTCTTTTCTTGATCCTCTTTTGACACAGGTATTTGAGAGAAACCAGAATAACCATCCAGAAAGCAAAAATGTGTATGTTTGGATAATCTTTATAGCATTTGATCAATAAAAGGTAAAGGGTAATGGTCCTTTTTAGTAGCTTTATTTAATTTGCGGAAATCAATTACCATTCTATAACATGTAACAATTCTTTGTGGGATCAATTCATCTTTATCATTAGGAATAACAGTAATACCTCCTTCTTAGGGACACAATGGACAGGACTTACCCAGTGACTATCAGCAACGGGATAAATTATACTTGCCTCCAGAAGCTTTAGTATTTATTTTCTTACCACTTCTTTTATCTTAGGATTTAACCATCGTTGGTGATCAACAACCGGTTTAGCATCCTTTTCCAATTTTATTTTGTGCTGGCATAGAGTGGGACTAATGCCCTTAAGATCATCAAGAGTATATCCAATAGCAGCACGGTGCTTCTTTAGAGTTTTCAATAATTTCTTTTCTTCATGCTCTGAAAGGTTAGCACTAATAATAACAGGATATATCTTTTTCTCATCAAGATAAGCATATTTAAGAGTATCAGGTAAAGGTTTAAGCTCAAACACGGGATCACCCTTGGGTGGAGGAGGATCCCCTAGAATTTCAACAGGAAAGCTGTGTTTCAAAATAGGTCCCTATTTAAATAATACTTCATCTATTTCCCTTCTTTCATTCATAAACATATCATTTTCATGGTCGAGCAAATATTGTTCTAAAGGATCATTAGGAGGCACGACAATAGAAGCAAGACCAATAATTTAATCTTTACTAGGCAATTCTTTATCATGGGGTTGTCTGCGAAATTTAGCAAAATTAAACTCATGAGACATATCCCCCAAACCAATAGTAACAACATCCTTTTTGCAGTCTATCTTAGCATTAACAGTATTCAAGAAGGGTCTACCAAATATAATGGGACAAAATTCATCTTGTGGGGAACCAAGAACAAGAAAATTAGCAGGATATTTAACTTTCCCACACAAGACTTCAACATCTCTAACAATCCCAACTGGTGAAATAGTGTCTCTATTGGCAAGCTTAATTGTAACATCAATTTCCTCTATCTCAACAGGTGCAATATCATGCATAATTTCTTTGTATAAGGAATGAGGTATTGCACTTGCACTAGCACCATATCACATAAGCCATGATAGCAATGATCTCCTATTTTAACAAAAATAATAGGCATGCCTACAACAGGTCTATGTTTATTTTAGTATCAGGTCTAGCAATTCTAGTAGCTTCATCACAGAAGTAAATAACATGCCCATCAATATTAGCGGCCAAGAGATCTTTAACCGTAGCAAAACTAGGTTCAACTTTAATTTTCTCAGAGGGGGTAGGTGTTCTAGTATTACTCTTACGAACCACAGTTGAAGCTTTAGCATGATCCAATATTCTAATAGGGAAAGGTGGTTTCTCAATATAAGCAGTAGGAACAACATGATCAACATTATAAGTGATAGTCTTTTCTTGAACTTTAATAGGTGCACTACTTCAACTTCAATGAGAGGATTATATTTAAACCACCTCTCCTTAGGGAGATCAACATGAGTTGCAAAGGATTCACAGAAAGAAGCTACTATCTCAGAGTCAACTCCATATTTAGTGCTAAATTCACGAAAGGCATCGGTATCCATAAAAGATTTAACACAATCAAACTTTAGGGTTATACTGACTCCTTACCTTCGTCGAGATCCCAATCTTCAGAGTTGCATTTAATTCTTTCCAATAAATCCCATTTGAATTCAATAGTCTTCATCATAAAAGATCCAGTACAAGAAGTATCGAGCATGGAGCGATTATTGAGAGAAAGCCGAGCATAAAAAATTTGAATAATAATTTCTCTTGAGAGCTCATGACTGGGGCATGAATATAACATTGACTTAAGCCTCCCCCAAGCTTGAGGGATGCTTTCTCCTTCACGAGGCCAAAAAAATATATAATTACGATCACGATGAACAAGATGCATAGGATAAAACTTATGATGAAATTCCAATTTCAATCGGTTGTAGTTCCATGATCCCATATCATCACATAGCCTAAACCATGTCAATGCCTTTCCCTTCAAAGATAAAGGGAAGGCCTTCTTCTTGATAACATCCTTGGGCGTACCTGCAAGCTTAAATAATCCACAAACTTCATCCACATAGATTAGGTGCAAATCGGGATGTAATCTTCCATCACCTATGGAAGGATTAGCTAGCAGTTTCTCTATCATACCCGAGGGAATTTCAAAGTAAAAATTTTCAGTAGGTTCAGTAGGTTGAGGAGAAACTCTTTGCTCTACTGGTCGGGGTGAAGATACCCCGAACAAGCCCCTCAAAGGATTATGTTCCATAGTAACAAGTGACAGTAAATTTCAGCACACTATATAATTTTTTCCTTACCAAATTCCACCTACCAAAGGTGCTTCACTCCCCGGCAACGGCGCCAGAATAGTGTCTTGATGACCCACAAGTATAGGGGATCTATCGTAGTCCTTTCGGTAAGTAAGAGTGTCGAACCCAACAAGGAGGAGAAGGAAATGATAAGCAGTTTTCAGTAAGGTATTCTCTGCAAGCACTGAAATTATCGGTAACAGATAGTTTTGTGATAAGGTAATTTGTAATGGCTAACAAGTAATAAATGTAAATAAGGTGCAGCAAGATGGCCCAATCCTTTTTGTAGCAAAGGACAAGCCTGGACAAACTCTTATATAAAGGAAAACGCTCCTGAGGACACATAGGAATTATCGTCAAGATAGTTTTCATCAAGCTCATATGATTCACGTTCGGTACTTTGATAATTTGATATGTGGGTGGACCGGTGCTTGGGTACTGCCCTTCCTTGGAAAAGCATCCCACTTATGATTAACCCCTCTTGCAAGCATCTGCAACTACAAAAGAAGTATTAAGGTAAACCTAACCATAGCATGAAACATATGGATCCAAATCAGCCCCTTACGAAGCAACGCATAAACTAGGGTTTCAGCCTCTGTCACTCTAGCAACCCATCATCTACTTATTACTTCCCAATGCCTCAGGAACAAACGTAACTATGATACGTATCCAACGTATCTATAATTTTTGATTGCTCCATGCTATATTATCTACTATTTTGGATGTTGATGGGCTTTATTATACACTTTTATATCATTTTTGGGACTAACCTATTAACCCAGAGCCCAGTGCCAGTTTCTGTTTTTACCTTGTTTTAGAATATTGCAGAAAAGGAAAATCAAATGGAGTCCAATTGACCTGAAACTTCACGGAACTTATTTTTGGATCAGAAGAAGCCCAGAAGACTTGGAGTGCATGTCAGGGGATCTACGAGGAGGCCACGAGGCAGGGGGCGCGCCCACCCCCCTGGGCGCGCCCTCCACCCTCGTGGGCCCCTCATGGGCCCCCTGACGTACTTCTTCCGCCTATATATCTCCATACCCTAAAAACATCCGAGAGCACAATAGATTGGGAGTTCCGCCGCCAGAAGCCTCCGTAGCCACCGAAAACCAATCTAGACCCATTCCGGCACCCTGCCGGAGGGGGCAATCCCTCTCCGGTGGCCATCTTCATCATCCCGGTGCTCTCCATGACGAGGAGGGAGTAGTTCTCCCTCGGGGCTGAGGGTATGTACCAGTAGCTATGTGTTTGATCTCTCTCTCTCGTGTTCTTGAGGTGATATGATCTTGATGTATCGCGAGCTTTGCTATTATATTTGGATCCTATGATGTTTCTTCTTCCCCTCTACTCTCTTGTAATGGATTGAGTTTCCCCTTTGAAGTTATCTTATCGGATTGAGTCTTTAAAGATTTGAGAACACTTGATGTATGTCTTGCCGTGCATATCTGTGGTGACAATGGGATACCACGTGATTCACTTGATGTATGTTTTGGTGATCAACTTGCGGGTTCCACCCATGAACCTATGCATAGGGGTTGGCACACGTTTTCGTCGTGATTCTCCGGTAGAAACTTTGGGGCACTCTTTGAGGTTCTATGTGTTGGTTGAATAGATGAATCTAAGATTGTGTGATGCATATCGTATAATCATACCCACGGATACTTGAGGTGACATTGGAGTATCTAGGTGACATTAGGGTTTTGGTTGATTTGTGTCTTAAGGTGTTATTCTAGTACAAACTCTAGGGCTGTTTGTGACACTTGTAGGAATAGCCCAACGGATTGATTGGAAAGAATAACTTTGAGGTGGTTTCGTACCCTACCATAATCTCTCCGTTTGTTCTCCGCTATTAGTGACTTTGGAGTGACTCTTTGTTGCATGTTGAGGGATAGTTATGTGATCCAATTATGCTATTATCGTTGAGAGAACTTGCACTAGCGAAAGTATGAACCCTAGGCCTTGTTTCAACGCATTGCAATACCATTTACGCTCACTTTTATCATTCGTTACCTTGCTGTTTTTATATTTTCAGATTACAAAAACCTTTATCTACCATCCATATACCACTTGTATCACCATTTCTTCGCCGAACTAGTGCACATATACAATTTACCATTGTATTGGGTGTGTTGGGGACACAAGAGACTCTTTGTTATTTGGTTGCAGGGTTGCTTGAGAGAGACCATCTTCATCCTACGCCTCCTACGGATTGATAAACCCTAGGTCACCCACTTGAGGGAAATTTGCTACTGTCCTACAAACCTCTGCGCTTGGAGGCCCAACAACGTCTACAAGAAGAAGGTTGTGTAGTAGACATCAAACTACTCACAAATCATATTCATGTTCATAATCAGAGGGGTATTAATATGCATAAAGGATCTGAACATATGATCTTCCACCGAATAAACCAACTAGCATGAACTACAAGGAGTAATCAACACTACTAGTAACCCACAGGTACCAATCTGAGGTTTTGAGACAAAGATTGGATACAAGAGATTAACTAGGGTCTGCGAGGAGATGGTGCTGGTGAAGATGTTGATGGAGATTGACCCCCTCCCGATGAGAGGATCGTTGGTGATGACGATGGCGATGGTTTCCCCCTCCTGGAGGGATGTTTCCCTGGCAGAACAGCTCCGTCGGAGCCCTAGATTTGTTCCGCCAAGGTTCCGCCTCATGGCAGCGGAGTTTCAGCCCGTGAGCTCGCTTATGATTTTTTCTCGGACGAAAGACCTCATATAGCAGAAGATGGGCACCGAAGGCCTGCCAGGGGGCCCACGAGGCAAGGGGGCGCGCCCCTACCCTCATGGATGGTGGGTGGCCCCCCTCTCGTGTTTCCTTCGTCCAATATTGTTTATATATTCTGAAAATGACTCCCGTGGAGTTTCAAGACTTTTGGAGCTGTGCAGAATAGGTCTCTTATATTTGCTCCTTCCCAGCCCAGAATTCCAGCTGCCGGCATTCTCCCTCTTCATGTAAACCTTGTAAAATAAGAGAGAATAGGCATAAGTATTGTGACATAATGTGTAATAACATCCCATAATGCAATAAATATCAATATAAAAGCATGATGCAAAATGGACGTATCAGTCGCCGAGTGGCTGACCAGCTCTCATCGCATCATGACAGTCAGTTTTCAGCTTTCTCTACTGAGGTGCTTGACTGGACGAACCAGAAACACAATTGCAGTAGTTCTTCCTTTACTACCCTAGCCGAACAAACATAATGTAAGGTAGCAAACAGAGGAGCCGGGCAACCCAACTATTGACCAAAGACATGATTCGGAGCCGATGCATATAATGCCAAGCTCAGGACGCCGAATTGTGCTATAAACCTATTCGGGATTTTTTTTGGCAACACATGTGTGGCCATATGGAGCCCCTGGCAATTTGTGCGGAGGTGAGTGAGACAACTGAGGAGATGGTATACAGTCTATAAACAAAGGTGATACCGAATAAAAATTGTTTTCACTGAAATCTGATTGATACGTCAAAACATGATCTTACAGAGGGCACCATAATCACCAAGGCCATTTTATATGTCAGGGGTCTGAGGAGAAGGGGAAAAGCTCTATACAGGTTCTTGAATAAAGTTTTGGTCTACAAAATTCTTTGGACCTCCTGCCGCACGTCTGCGCCACTTTCGCCTTGAAGAGAGGGGTTCCTTAAGAGGAATGGTCTTTGGCTATTTGTACGAAACCGAGCTCGAAAAGAGTCCTTGTAAGTCCATAGGGTGAATAGGTTTTAATTCACCTGTGGTAAAACAGAAAAAATAATTAAGGAAAAGGGGAAGGCCATATAGGGTCGAACCGTACTATGGGCCTATTCGTATTGTGCCTCCGCCGATGCCCAAGGTATTTTAAGTGCATAATTATGCGCGCGTGGTACGAAGTTCGCGGATGTGTGCGGCGACCGGCGAAGGCGAAACTGCTAGTCCAGCTCTGGAATTACCAAGCTGTCGGTAGGCGGAACTGACCGGTCTTGTTTAATGAAGGTCGGTGGCTTGACGCCGAGGAGGTGTGCGGCTTGACCAGGCCACTATGTACTTCGGCCGCGATGGCCACAGTATGCTCCTCAATATGGAGGGAGCGTTTCGTGTTTCCATTGATTGTAATGACGCCAGGTGGGCTGGTCATCTTGAGCTTTAAATAAGCATAGTGCGGGACCGCGTCAAACTGGGTGAAAGCGGTTCATCTGAGCAGTGCGTGATATCCACTACAGAAGGGGATGATATCGAAGATCAAGTCTTCAGTTTGGAAGTTGTCCGGTGAACCGAAGATGACTTCCAATGCTACTGAGCCCGTACAGCGGGCCTCTACACCGGGTATTACTCCTTTAAAGGTAGTTTTAGTGGGCTTGGTTCTTGACGAATCGATGCCCGTTTTGCGGGCAGTGTCCTGATAAAGCGGGTTGAGACTGTTGCCGCCGTCCATGAGGACTCGCGTAAGGTGGAATCCGTCGATGATTGGATCAAGGACCAGAGCTACCAAACCTCCATGGCGGATACTAGTTGGGTGGTCCTTTCGATCGAAGGTGATTGGACAAGCCGACCATGGGTTGAATTTTGGGGCGACCGGATTGACGGCGTAGACATCCCTTAACGCGCGCTCCCGCTCCCGCTTGGGGATATGTGTGGCATATATCATATTCACCGTTTTTGCCTCAGGAGGAAATTTCTGCTGTCCCCTCGTGTTCGGTGGGCGTGGCTCTTTGTCGTCATCCTCGCTGGGCGGCCCTTTCCCTTTATTTTTGGTGTTAAGATTGCCGGCCTGCTTAAAGACCCAACAATTTCTGTTGGCATGATTGGCAGGCTTATGAGGGGTGCCGTGGATCTGGCAAGGCCGATCGAGTATTCTGTCCAAGCTAGATGGACCATCTCTATTTCCTTTGAATGGCTTCTTCTGTTGATCGGATTTAGAATCGCTGAATCCAGCGTTGAACATTGTGTCTTCGGTATTTTTGTTATTGATTCGACGCTTGTGCTTGTTGCGTCGTGGTTTGCCATTGCCGTCCCTGGCTTCAGAGGTGCCGGGGTCGCTGGTGCTATTGCTTTTGCATGCAAGCTAGCTGTCTTCTCCCGCACAAAAGCGGGTCATTAGTGCGGTAAGGGCTGCCATGGACTTCAGCTTTTCTTGGCCGAGGTGTTGGGCGAGCCATTCGTCGCGGGCGCTGTGTTTAAAGGCCGCGGGGGCTTCGGCGTCAAAGCAGTCAATGATTTGGTTCTTTTTAATTAAGAACCTTGTCCAGAGTTTTCGAGCTAACTCTCCGGGTTGCTGGACTATGTGACTGAGGTCATCAACGTCCGGGGGCCGTACATAGGTACCTTGGAAGTTGTCTCTAAAGGTGTCTTCCAAGTCTTCCTAGCTGCCGATAGAATTTTTTGGGAGGCTGTTTAACCAGTGTCGTGTTGTCCCCTTAAGTTTCAAGGGGAGATATTTGATGGCATGTAGGTCATCACCGCGAGCCATGTGTATGTGGAGAAGAAAATCTTCAATCCAGACTGCGGGGTCCGTCGTGTCGTCGTATGAGTCGATGTTTACGGGATTAAACCCTTCTGGGAACTAGTGCTCCATTACCTCATCGGTGAAGCATAGAGGGTGTGCGACACCTCTGTATCGGGCAATGTCGCGACACAGTTCGGATGAAGTCTATATGCGATTTTTCGGCCCCAGTGAGGTTGTGCTTGTCGTGCCAGGCCTGATGGTCGTCCTCTCATGCTGGGGCATGTCCCCTTGATCAATAGATTGATCAGGTTTGATCGCCTCTATTGTCCGGGTCTTGTCATAGGTCGTATGTATATTCTGGAGCCATCATTCCCCTGCTTTTATGGCAAGGTGGTGCGGGCTGGTGCTCGACTTGAGTTGTCGTTCTGTCCCGGCCACGCGACGGTCGGTTAGGTCTGTCAGCAGCGTTACGCATTGGTGGTATGGGCTCTAGGGCCTCATCGTCGAATTGGGGTAGCATCTTGCGCTTCGGGTAGCTCTTTGTTGGGCGTTCGAGGCCGTATTCCTCGGCTGCCAGGACGTTAGTCCATCTATCATTGAGTAAGTCTTGATAAGCTTGAAGCTGCTGCTGCTTCTTTTTCAGGCTTCCTGTGGTGGCGATTAGCCGGCGCTTAAAGCTCTCTTGTTCGAGGGGTTCCTCCGGCATGATGAAATCTTCGTCACTGAGGCTCACATCTTCTTCGGAGGTTGATAGGTAGTTACTATCCTCCGAGCCCTCGTTCTTGACAAGATCGCCGGGGTTTACCTGCCCATCCTCCCAAACATCATGTTCGGATGTTGGCTCTATAGGGGCTTCAGGGTCTTCGGCATTCTCTGGAGTATTATTGTCTTCAGTGCCGGTATTGACGTCTTTGTCGCGACGCGATTTTGAGCAGTGTCGCCGACGTTGATGCTTCAGAGGGGCTTCGACAGGCTTGTCCTCAACCGGATTCTCCTTGCCAGCGTCGCCATCCTCTTTAGGTGTGTCCACCATGTACACGTCATATGTGGAGGTGGTCGTCCATCGTCCGGTAAATGGAGGGTTTTGGCCTTACTCATCTCCGGCATCGTTGTCCATACTGTCGATGTCTTCGGAGGCGTAATCCAACATGTCGGTTAAATCTTCGACAGTGGCTATGAAGTGGGTGGTGGGTGTGATGCAAAATTCCCCGCTCTCAGCCCCTAGTCTGGGCTGGGCGTAGTTCGGAAGCGATCCTTCTGTAATGGCGAGTTATCGCATTAAGTCCAGGGCCTCATTTAAAGGTGAGGGTTGGACAGAGGAACGAGAGTCCGTGGGGCTGTCCGGAGTCGGAGTCTCCTGGCGGTGCCCGCTTGACATGAACCTCGAGAGTTCGGACCTAGAGTCCGGTGGAGTGTCTGGCGCTTCTCCGACAGCAAGCCCATAAGTGCAGAGAGTCCGGCGGGCTCTAGAATCCCGTCTTTGGACCTGTTGACCTGCTCTCGATCTAAGGCCAGAGCGGTAGCCAGGGCCATGAACTCTTCGAGCATAAAATCTCCTCGGATATCAGTGACATAGTTTAGGTTCCCGAAACTGATCTGATGACCAGGGGCGTAGCTGTCAATCTGCTCAAGGTGGCCAGTCGAATTGGCATGCAGCGCGAAGCCGCCGAATCCAAAATTTTGGCCCGGGGGGAATATCTCCCCCAAACAACATTATTGTGGATGATCGAACGAGCCATCGAATCCTTTGCCGATAGCACAAAGGAACTCTCAATGAAAGCACCAATGTCAGTGTCAAAACAGACAGATCTCGGGTAGGGGGTCCCGAATTGTGCGTCTAAGGATCGAAGGTAACAGGAGGCAGGGGACACAATGTTTACCCAGGTTCGGGCCCTCTTGATGGAGGTAAAACCCTACGTCCTTCTTGATGACTTTGATGAGTATAGGGTTTACAAGAGTTGATCTACCATGAGATCGTAATGGCTAAACCCTAATGTCTAGCCTATCTGATTATGACTGCCCCTACGGACTAAAGCCCTCCGGTTTATATAGACACCAGAGGGGGCTAGGGTTTGTACAGAGTCAGTTTACAAAGAAAGGAATCTTCATATCCGAATGCCAAGCTTGCCTTCCACGCCAAGGAGAGTCCCATCTGGACTTGGGGGAAATCCTTCTATCTTGTATCTTCACGGCCCACCAGTCCGGACCATGTCACATAGCCCGGACGCCCGAAGACCCCATAATCCAGGACTCCCTCACACACCAAGGGGGAGAATTCTGGGAGCTGGAAATATGGACCTGGAAAAGCTACGTCAAGCTACCTATTCTGCACAACTCCAAATAAGCTGAAACTTCACGGGGATTTTTTATGGAATATATCAGAATTATTGAAGAAAATAACTACAAGAGGGGGGCACCAGGTGGGCACAACCCACCTGGGCGCGCCAGGGGCCCCTGGCGCGCCATGGGGGGCTGTGGCCTCCTCGACCCACCTCCGGTGCCCATATTTTGGTATATAAGTCATTTTGACATAGAAAAAATAAGAGGAGGACTTTCGGCGGAGCGATTCCGCTGGGGGTACTTCCCTCCCGGAGGGGGAAATCATCATCATCATCATCACCAACAACTCTCCCATCTTGGGGAGGGCAATCTCCATCGACATCTTCAACAACACCATCTCCTCTCAAACCCTAGTTCATCTCTTGTGTTCAATCTTGTTACCGGAACTATAGATTGGTACTTGTGGGTGACTAGTAGTGTCGATTACATCTTGTAGTTGATTACTATATGGTTTATTTGGTGGAAGATTATATGTTTAGATCCAATATGCTATTTAATACCCCTCTGATCATGAGCATGTTTATCATTTGTGAGTAGTTATCTTTGTTCTTGAGGTCACGCGAGAAATCATGTTGCAAGAAATCATGTGAATTTGATATGTCTTCGATATTTTGATAGTATGTATGTTGTGATTCCCTTAGTGGTGTCATGTGAACGTCGACTACATGACACTTCACCATATTTGGGCCCAAGTGCTTCATTTCCCTCCCTTATCATCATTCCCCTTCTGATCCACCCCAAAATAATCTTTGGAATATTTTTCTTAAATGAAAAATATTCATTTCTCTCTCAAAAACCCTAGCTAGATCACTATGCTCCAAAGCAACCCTAATTTTTATGGCTCGGAAAAATCTGAGATAATTCACAAATATTCTTTGAACCCTAGAGCACCTTCCTCAGCAAAAATATTTCATCACTTTTTGGAATATTTTTGCTACAGAAAATATTTCCTGTTCTGGACAGAAATGGTGGTTTCTACAGCAACTACCATTTTACTTGCTCCATTGTGCCTGGTTTTTCTTGTGCATCTTCACCTTAGTAACTCATGGCTAACCTCCAAAGCACAGCCTCCAACTCCCAGCCATTTGACTTCAGTAACCTCTAAAAGTTACTGACCAGAAACTTACCTGGCATGTAAAAACTTCTCTACTGCACCTGGATCCAAACCAAAGCGTGGTGACCTCTCAATCTACCACGAACAACATGCCAGACATGAAGTTTAGGCTTAGCTCGGCCTGATGTCATAGTCCACGCGGTGACCGCGTTCGTCCAGGGGTGCTGGCATGCGTGTTGACGCGCTCTAAGTGCCGCCGAACACTCAGTTCGCGTGTGCTCACTTCCCCCGCCTGCCGTAGCACGCCAAACTTCGCCACCATCTTTGTCTCAACGCCCTTGAAACTAGCTTAGTTGGTAAAGAAGCTAAGATATAATTGTGGTAATGATAAAATGATTTGTTATGCATATGGATAATGGATTAGAGTTATTTTCTTACATAAATAAAAATGGTTAAATTTGCTAGAAAAATATCCCGTTAAGTGCTTGTTTAGCCAATTTACCTAATTTACAGAATGTTTGAGCCTAACTTGATTGGTAAAGAAATGAGGATTTGCTTGCGATGATGATAGTAGAAGCTTTGCCATGCATGTGAGGAATTAATCAGAATTATTTTCTTGCATGAGAAAATAATATTGCTTACTACAAAATAAATGGTTAAAGTAAGACCAGGAAAGTAATATAAGTTGTTGATGCTTATGTATAGTGTGAATATGGTTGACATCAGTCATTTCCATATTATGTGACGCATGTGTAGTATTGCATTTCATGGCATGCTATGACACCGGTCATTCTCATTTTAAGTTGAACCTGAATATAACTCAACCTAAATATATCGTTGACTGGTTCATGGTGCCGCTGAATCGAGATTTTCCCAGTGCAACCACATTTGCCTTTGTGGAAAGGCCTTGATTTGTTCCATTGACATGCCTCTGGTCTGTGCCTCCAACTAGGGAAGGTTATGGGCATGCTTACCCTGGCCCAGTAAGCAGTCATAACCTTGTGTGCCCCTGTTTGAGATTTTTGGTACCGGTCCCCGTGAGGGAAGTTTTGGCCACGACGGTGGTCGGTGTGTCTTTGGTAGACACGGGGCCACCCAGGACTAGCCCGCTGGGATTGGGTCGGAGTGGCCGGGAGAGTGTCATGGAAATGGAAGGGTTTCGTCAGAATGTCGTTGGTCCACCCGAATGGGAGTGTGAGGCCATGGGTTCCGAGGTGTGGGTACAGTGTGCTACCTCTGCAGAGTGTATAATCTATCGATAGCCGAGTCCACGGTTACGGACAACTCGTAGTAGGTCCCACCATGAGTCAACGTTTAATAAACATGCACACTAAGTTATGATCATTGCACTGAAGATGATGGCTGAAAGGCCATCGAGATGTTCAAGACCACGATGGTGGTTTGGTGGTGATCGCCATAAGGATCACGAGTTACTTTGGTGGTGATCACCGTAAGGATCATGAGTTACTTTGGTGGTGATCGCCGTAAGGATAATGAGTTACTTTGGTGGTGATCGCCGTAAGGATCACGAGTTACTTTGGTGGTGATCACCGTAAGGATCACGACTTACTTTGGTGGTGATCCCCATAAGGATCACAAGTTACTCTGGTTAAAACCACGATGGTGGTTTGGTGGTGATCCGAGAACAATCACGATTGGTAAGGTGGTACCGAGGGATGTTTATCCCAGGAGCATGAGCACAGCATGTTGGAACATTATTGCATTATTAATTGGTTAAATATCATGGTATTGTTTGTCATTATGATTATGCCTGTTGTGAGCTTGCAAGTATATTCAATGTACTGACCTGGCGTGTCATGCCAGATTTCAGGAAAGTTTCGTTGGAAAAGAGCGTTGCTCGAGTCTAGATCGTGTCCAGTGTCCCTGTGATATGGAGTTCCTGCTACGACGTTGTTCCACTACCGCATAGTTGTTATGATCGAGGCCCCTTTATGTTCACTAAATATTGTACATATTGTTCAGCCGCACCGTGTGTGCTGCTCGGCCTCAACATCTGTTGTAATATAAACTCTGAGTCGCTAGCATCAATAAAGCGGCTGTTTTTCTGTACCAAGATGTTGTGTGTTGCCAGAAGACATGGTCTCTGGGCTGGCAATGTAGTGTAAACCGGTCGCTCTGAGCCGGGGTGCCACACCGCTTGGTATCAGAGCCGCGCTGACTGTAGGCCACGCTAGACTACGACGTGTAACTGGACGTTAGATACGAGTTTAAGTTGAGTGTCGGTAGCAATTGTAGCTAGTTGTTGCATTGCATGCACTTGATTTATATTTTTATGCTAACCTGCTAATGGTTGTGAGTGTAGATGGCTCCGGTGCCGTATCCGTGCCAGCTGCAGCTGATGCCGTACACGTCACCGCACCTTCTTCGTAACGTGTGGCGTCGGTTGTACCCCCTCGGAGACGATCCAGTCTATCGTGTGTATCGGGAGCGTCTAGCTGATTTAGTGTATGAGTATCACGCAGTGGTTACTCTGCGCACTATTTCCGATTCCGGCTCTTACACTCGTACCTCTCGGAGCGGTTACGCCGCTACCGCTTCTCAGGCTGTCCAGTTAGCTGCATTCGAGGTCCTTGTTGAGCTTCGCTACAACGAGATCCGAATGCAAAACCATCCAGGTTTCTTTTACTACCCTTCTCTGCACAATAATGGTAGTGTCCGTTTCCAGATCATTGATCCGGAGTCTGATAGCATTGCTAGCCACCTTGCTCGTTATGTCACTTCTAGCTATCTTATGATCCACGAGCTGGCTCGAGAGCTGACTCGTGCCCGTACTGCTTTAGCCGCTGCTTTGGTCACTACTAGATCTGCCACTACTCCATCTTCTCTGGGATTTACTCCCTATATTCCAGCCAATTCTAGTTCCCCTGTTTCACCGGTTACTCCCCCGAGTAGCTCAGGCACTTCGACGGTGAGCCCTCTCCGTACTCCTACCGAGTGGGTTTCACTTCTCTCTACTCCTGTAGCCCCGATGCTTCATCCTGCCCCTGCCCCGGAGGGAGAGCCCTCGAGGCATCATCGTCGTGTTCCCTTTAACCCGGAGGTTACCTTAACCACGCCAGTTCAGGATCCAAGTCCGCTTCTGGGGAGGACACCACAGCACCAGCAGAGCAGTAGTACCTCAGAGTATTCACAGTCATCGAGATAATGTACGGATGTAGCCGTACGAGTCATGATGTTTCGTTGCATGTATGAGAGTAATTGAACCTGTCATGTTGTTTATCTTTCATGTATGAGTCTATGTATAATTATGTTGGGACTTTATTCGCTGTATTTTCTTCGCTCTTTTATTTTCTTCTGGGATTTGTCGCTAGCTTTTCCCCAAATTTATTCTTGGATGTTTCTCATCTCGATTGCGTTGTCTTGGGAAAAATCCATAATAGGATGACGCGGGGAGGCAGCAGTAGAAACGTCCGTGAGGGAACTCCTATTCGCCGTTCCGCACGACAGGCAGGACATTCTCCCGAGCCGTACGTTCCGCCACCACCTCCACCGCCAAATCCACCCTCCACCGAGCAAAATCTGCATATGTTTGAGGAAAGAAGGAACAATGATCTGCTTGAAATATTAAGAAGTATGCAAGCTATGGTTGGACATAATGGAAATCAGAACGGTCATTACTCAAAGCTGTCAGATTTTCAAAGGACCAAGCCACCCAGTTTCAGTCAGATTGTTGACCCATTGGATGCACACGATTGGTTACGTACCATTGAGAAAAAGCTTGAGATTGCTCGTACTGAAGAAAATTATAAAGTTCCATTTGCAACTCATTACCTTGAAGGCATTGCTGCCATATGGTGGGAAAATGCAACGGCCATGTGGCCTGCTGATGAAGAAATCACCTGGGAAACATTTAAGGATCAGTTCTAGAAACATCATATCCCTACTGGAGTTATGAAGGTTAAGCAGCGTGAATTTCTCGCACTCGTCCAAGGAAACCAGTCTGTGGGGGAATATTTGCAAAAATTTAATCATCTGGCCCGTTACTCCCTTCATGACGTGGCCACCGAGGAAAGGAAGATTGCCAATTTCTTGGAGGCTTAAACCCGCAACTCCAGTGTACTCTCAGTATGTTTGATTTCCCAGATTTCCAAACTCCGGTGAACAAGGCTTTCATTGCTGAACGAGAGCACAAGCTTGTATTAGATAATAGGCCTGCCAACAACAATGACAACAAGCGTAAGTTTGAGCCAAAGAAGGATAGGCAACCAGGGCAAAAGGCTTGAACCTGGCAACAGACTCAGGTGGAATACAAGCCCAATCGGCAACAGAATGTTAACAAGACCACCACTCAAGTCAAGAATGTCGTGACCAACCCAATATGTGAGGAGCGTCAGCGCAATAATTTGTGCTTCAATTGTGGGCAGAACGGGCATTATGCCAAACAGTGCCCCAAGAACAACAGGGCGAATGCCCCGTTCAGGCCACAAGTCAACCTTATAGAGTCATGCCCGACCCAGCATAACATTACTGGGTATGTGCATCATCTCTCAGCCGACGAAGCACAAGAGAACCCCGAAGTTGTCATTGGTATGTTTTCTGTTAATGACATACCTGCCGTAATTCTATTTGACTCTGGGCTTCCCATTCTTTTATTTCTCGGAGTTTTGCTACCCAAATTTTTTTCCTTGTACACTTTTGGGCAAAAATATGCTGGTACGAAACCCGGGATCTCTAATCAAGAGCAACATGGTCTGCTGCGATCTGGAAATGATTATCAACAGAGTCTACTTTCCAACCTCTCTGATAATTATTGAGTCTAAAAAGTTGGATATTATATTGGGTATGAATTGGTTGACCCAATATCAAGTTTGTATAAACCGCGCAACACGAGAAGTCACTTTGACCAGTCTGAATGGGTAGACTACCAAATTCTACGCTCGTAAGAAAATACCCAAGCAAGAATTGGTTTTCACCGTTGTGGCTAAATTGGAACTAATTCCTGTGGTCAGTGAGTACCCTGATGTATTTCCAGAAGAATTGCCAGGCATGCCACCAGACCGAGAACTGGAATTTGCAATAGATCTTGTGCCCAGAACTGCACCGTTATACAAGAAGTATTTTTTTGCGAATACGCAAAAGGCATGCGTATCATTGCATTGATAGGTAGAAAAAGGTCAAACAGGTTTTGCAGCATTTGCTCACGGGCTGCTCCTTCTCCCGCCAGGTGTGGCACGAGGTTCTCTCCTGGTGCCGATCCACCGCCACGATCCCGAGACACGACGACGAGTTTGCCGACTGGCTCACCACTGCCATCGCCGACTCTCCGCGCTGTCTTCGACGCGGGCTCGCCTTCGTCGCCATCCTCACTGCCAGGTGGCTCTGGAAGCACCGCAACGGTAGCACTTTCGACGGCTATTGCCCCTCCGTTTGCCACGCCGTCACCGCGATCAGAGATGAGGCAAGACTCTGGGCACACGCGGGCGCCACGCACTTGGCGAAGATCATCCCGGAGACGTAGCCTAGGGCTTTCAATGGTGGCCGATGCACCACCTCTTCTTGCGTCCAGGCTACCCCAACATGCCATCCCTGTGCACATGTTGGCTAGCCTCATCCCTTGTATCATATTACAAGAAGTATTATCAAATGCCCTCATCAGAATTAGTGGAGCTAAAGAAACAGCTTGATGAACTGCTCCAGAAAGGATATATTCGTCCCAGCTCTTCACCATGTGGATCACCCGCTATTTTTGTGGACAAAAAGGATGGCAGTCTCCGCATGTGCGTAGATTACCGCCAGTTGAATGAGTTCACCATAAAAAATAAATACCGGCTGCCAAGGATTGATGATTTGTTTAATCAGCTCAGTGGGGCTTAAGTATTCTCTAAGATCGATTTACGGACCGAATATCATCAGCTCAAGATTAAAAAAGAAGATATTCCTAAGACCGCATTCACTACTCGGTACGATCTTTATGAATATACCGTGATATCCTTTGGTCTCACCAATGCCCTAGATTTCTTCATGCATATGATGAACAAAGTGTTCATGGACTTCCTCGACAAATTCATGGTAGTCTTCATCGATGACATCCTCATTTACTCCAAGGGTGAAGACGAGCACAAGGATCACCTTCGAGCAGTGCTACAATGGCTCCACGACCATCAGCTTTATGCCAAATTCAGTAAATGTGAGTTTTGGCTCAAGCAAGTTGGGTTTCTCGGACATGTACTATCCGCCGAAGGTATAGCCGTGGACCCGAGCAAAGTAAAGGATGTGCTCGACTGGCTGCCGCCCACGACAGTGACACAGATCCGGAGTTTTCTGGGATTAGCTGGATATTACCGTCGTTTCATCGAAGGGTTTTCCAAGATTTCTAAACCCATGACGGAGCTACTCAAAAAGGATAAGAAGTTTGAATGGACGAGGACTGTGAGAAAAGTTTCAATGAGCTAAAGATACGGCTGACAACCGCACCTGAGTTGACTCTCCCAGACATTTATTGCAACTTTGATGTGTACTGTGACGCCTCCAGGCAACGCCTTGGTTGCGTACTTATGCAAGACAGCAAGGTAGTAGCATATGCATCGTGACAGTTATGACCTCACAAGGGAAACTATCCTACTCATGATTTGGAATTGGCTGCGGTGGTTCATGCGCTAAAAATTTGGAGACACTACCTCATTGGAAAAAGGTGCCAAATTTTTACTGATCATAAGAGCCTTAAATACATATTTACTCAGCCGGATTTAAATCTCCGTCAACGAAGATGGCTAGAGTTGGTCAAGGATTATGATCTTGGAATAAATTATCACCCCAACGTGGCTGTCGATGCCCTTAGTAGAAAGCATGTTAGCTTAAATGCCATACTGAAATCCTTGCCTCTCAAACTCCAAGAGGAGATCGCTCAGCTCAACCTGGTCATAGTAGATGCTGGCCTCGCTAATACTTTGTAAGTTACCCCCACACTTGAGGAAGAGATCCGCAAGGCCCAGATGATACGTCTCCAACGTATCTATAATTTTTGATTTCTCCATGTTATATTATCTACTGTTTTGGACTATATTGGGCTTTATTTTCCACTTTTATATTATTTTTGGGACTAACCTATTAACCGGAGGCCCAGCCCAGAATTGCTGTTTTATTTGCCTATTTCAGTGTTTCGGAGAAACAGAATATCAAACGGAGTCCAAACGGAATAAAATCTTCGGGAACGTGATTTTCTCACCGAACATGATCCAGGAGACTTGGACCCTACTCCAAGGAGTCAAAGAGGAGGTCACGAGGTTGGGGGGGCGCCCCCCCTAGGGTGCACCCCCTGCCTCGTGGGCCCCTCGGTGCTCCACCGACATACTCCTTCCTCCTATATATACACACGTACCCCCAAACGATCAAAACAGGAGCCAAAAACCTAATTTCACCACCGCAACTTTCTGTATCCATGAGATCCCATCTTGGGGCCTGTTTCGGAGCTCCACCAGAAGAGGGCCGTCATCACGGAGGGCTTCTACATCATCCTAGCCCCTCCTATGAAGTGTGAGTAGTTTACCTCAGACCTTCGGGTCCATAGTTAGTAGCTAGATGGCTTCTTCTCTCTTTTTGGATCTCAATATAAAGTTCTCCCCCTCTCTTGTGGAGATCTATTCGATGTAATCTTCTTTTGCGGTGTGTTTGTTGAGACCGATGAATTGTGGGTTTATGATCAAGTCTATCTATGAATAATATTTGAATCTTCTCTGAATTCTTTTATGTATGATTGGTTATCTTTGCAAGTCTCTTCGAATTATCCGTTTGGTTTGGCCAACTAGATTGGTAGTTCTTGCCATGGGAGAAGTGCTTAGCTTTGGGTTCGATCTTGCGGTGTTCTTTCCCAGTGACAGAAGGGGCATCAAGGCACGTATTGCATCGTTGCCATCGCGGATAACAAGATGGGGTTTATTTCATATTGCATGAATTTATCTCTCTACATCATGTCATCTTGCTTAAGGCGTTACTCTGTTTTTAACTTAATACTCTAGATGCATGCTGGATAGCGGTCGATGAGTGGAGTAATAGTAGTAGATGCAGAATCGTTTCGATCTACTTGTCACGGACGTGATGCCTATATACAGGATCATGCCTAGATATTCTCATAACTATGCTCAATTCCGTCAATTGCTCAACAGTAATTTGTTCAGCCACCGTAGAATACTTATGCTCTTGAGAGAAGCCACTAGTGAAACATATGGCCCCCGGGTCTATTCTCATCATATCAATCTCCATCACTTTAATCTTGCTTTGCTTTTTTACTTTGCCTTTACTTTTTACTTTGCATCTTTATACCAAAAATACCAAAAATATTACATCTATCAGATCTCACTCTCGTAAGTGACCGTGAAGGGATTGACAACCCCTAATCGCGTTGGTTGCGAGTAGCTATCGTTTTGTGCAGGTACGAGGGACTTGAGCGTGGCCTCCTACTGGATTGATACCTTGGTTCTCAAAAACTGAGGGAAATACTTACGCTACTCTGCTGCATCATCCCTTCCTCTTCGGGGAAAACCAACGCAAGCTCAAGACGTAGCAAGAAGGATTTCTAGCACCGTTGCCAGGGAGCCTACGCAAAAAGTCAACATACCAAGTACCCATCACAATCCCTATCTCTCGCATTACATTATTTTCCATTTGCCTCTCGTTTTCCTCTCCCCCACTTCACCCTTGCCGTTTTATTCGCCCTCTCTCTCTATCCCCCCTCTCTATTTGCCTCTTTTGCCCGCTTGCTTTTTGTTTGCTCGTGTGTTAGATTGCTTGTTTGTCGCGATGGCTCAAGATACTACCAAATTGTGTGACTTCACCAATACCAATAATAATGATTTCCTTAGCACTACGATTGATCCTCTTATCGAGGTTGAATCTTGTGAAATTAATACTGCCTTGTTGAATCTTGTTATGAAAGATCAATTCGCCGGCCTTCCTAGTGAAGATGCCACTACTCATCTGAATAACTTCGTTGATTTATGTGATATGCAAAAGAAAAAAAGATGTCAATAATGATGTTGTTAAATTGAAGCTATTTCCTTTTTTGCTTAGAGATCGTGCTAAAGCTTGGTTTTCGTCTTTGCCTAAAAATAGTATTGATTCATGGAACAAGTGCAAAGATGCTTTTATCTCTAAGTATTTTCCTCCCGCTAAGATCATCTCTCTTAGAAACGATATTATGAAATTTAAACAACTTGATCATGAACATGTTGCACAAGCTTGGGAGAGAATGAAATTAATGATACGTAATTGCCCTACTCATGGTTTGAATTTGTGGATGATCATACAAATTTTTTATGCCGGATTGAATTTTTCTTCTAGAAATCTTTTAGATTCGGCCGCGACACTTTTATGGAAATCACTTTAGGAGATGCCACTAAACTCCTAGATAATATTATGGTTAATTATTATCAATGGCATACTGAAAGATCTTCTAATAAAAAAGTGCATGCGATAGAAGAAATCAATGTGTTGAGTGGAAAGATGGATGAACTTATGAAATTATTTGCTACTAAGCGTGTTTCTTATGATCCTAATGATATGCCTTTGTCTACTTTGATTGAGAATAACAATGAATCTATGGATGTGAATTTTGTTGGTAGGAGTAATTTTGGTACCAACGCTTATAGAGGGAATTTTAATCCTAGGCCATATCCTAGTAATCCTTCTAATAATTATGGGAATTCCTATAACAACTCTTATGGAAATTATAACAAGATGCCCTCTGAATTTGAGAATAGTGTTAAAGAGTTTATGAATTCACAAAAGAATTTTAATGCTTTGCTTGAAGAGAAATTGCTTAAAGTTGATGATTTTGCTAGAAACATTGATAGAATTTCTCTTGAGATTGATTCTTTAAAGATTAGATCTATTCCTCCTAAGCATGATATCAATGAGTCTCTCAAAGCCATGAGAATTTCCATTGATGAGTGCAAGGAAAGAACCGCTAGGATGCGTGCTTCCAAAGATGCCTTTCTTAAAGCGTGTTCTTCCAATTCCTATGAAAATGAAGATGAAGATCTAAAAGTTATTTATGTGTCCCCTATTAAATCTTTATTTTGCAATATAAATCTTGATGAAACTCAATATGATCTTCCTTTACCTAGAAGGCGTTCTAAAAATTCGGAGTATTTAGATCTTAATGATGAAATTGATTTAAGTGGGATTGAAAGAAATAAAAATCTAGATGTTGCTAAATCCACTATATTGGATTTCGAAGAATTTAATTATGAAAATTGCTCTTTAATTGATTGTATTTCCTTGTTGCAATCCATGCTAAATTTTCCACATGCTTATAGTCAAAATAAAGACTTCACTGAACATATTGTTGATGCCTTGATGCAATCTTATGAAGAAAAACTTGAGTTGAAAGTTTCTATCCCTAGAAAACTCTATGATGAGTGGGAACCAACTATTAAAATTAAAATTAAAGATCATGATTTTTATGCTTTGTGTGATTTGGGTGCTAGTGTCTCCACTATTCCCAAAACTTTTTGTGACTTGCTAGATTTCCGCAATTTTGATGATTGCTCTCTAAATTTGCATCTCGCGGATTCTACTATTAAGAAACCTATGGGAAGGATTAATGATGTTCTTATTGTTGCAAATAGGAATTATGTGCCCGTAGATTTCATTGTTCTTGATATAGATTGCAATCCTTCTTGCCCTATTATTCTTGGTAGACCTTTCCTTAGAACGGTTGGTGCGATTATTGATATAAAGGAAGGGAATATTAGATTTCAATTTCCATTAAAAAGGGGCATGGAACACTTTCCAAGAAAGAAAATAAAATTTCCATATGAAACTATCATGAGAGCCACTTATGGATTGCCTACCAAAGATGGCAATACCTAGATCTATCCTCGCTTTTATGCCTAGCTAGGGGCGTTAAACGATATCGCTTGTTGGGAGGCAACCCAATTTTATTTTTATTCCTTGATTTTTGCTCCTGCTTAGTAATAAATAAATTGCTTAGCCTCTGTTTTGGTTGTTTTTTTGTGTTTAATTAGTGTTTGTGCCAAGTAGAACCGTTGGGAAGACTTGGGGAAAGTCTTGTTGAAATTGCTGTAAAAAACAGAAACTTTAGCGCTCACAAGAACTTCTGTCATTTTTATTTGAAGAGTGCTATTTAGTTAATTATTTTTTAAGATGATTAATAGATAAATTCCTCACGTCCAGAAATTTAGTTTAGAATTTTTGGGGTTCCAGATCTTGCGCTAGCTACAGATTACTAGAGACTGTTCTGTTTTTGACAGATTCTGTTTTTCGTGTGTTGTTTGCTTATTTTGATGAATCTATGGATAGTAAAATAGTTTATAATCCATAGAGAAGTTGGAATACATTAGGTTTAACACCAATATAAATAAAGAATGAGTTCATTACAGTACCTTGAAGTGGTATTTTGTTTTCTTTCGCTAACGGAGCTCACAAGTTTTCTATTTTGAGTTTTGTGTTGTGAAGTTTTCAAGTTTTGGGTGAATTCTTTTGATGGATTATGGAACAAGGAGTGGCAATAGCCTAAGCTTGGGGATGCCCATGGCACCCCCAAGATAATCCAAGGACACCAATAAGTCAAAGCTTGGGGATGCCCCGGGAGGCATCCCCTCTTTTGGTCACTTCCATGGGGAGCTATATTTTTATTCACCAACATGATATGTGTTTTGCTTGGAGCGTCTTGTATTATTTGCATCTTTGTGTCTTAGTATGCCACAATCATCCTTGCTGTACACACCTTTTGAGAGATCCATACATGAATTAAAATTTGATAGAATACTCTATGTGCTTAACTTATATCTTTTGAGCTAAGTAGTTTTGCTCTATGTGCTTCACTTATATCTTTTGAGCGTTATAATTTTGCTCTATGTGCTTCACTTATATATTTTAGAGCACGATGGTGGATTTTTTTTAAAGAAACTATTGATCTCTCATGCTTCACTTAAATTATTTTGAGAGTCTCTTAATAGCATGGTAATTTGCTTAATAATAATATGCTTGGTATTCAAGATTTGTGAAACTTTCTTTTGAGTGTGTTGAATACTAAGAAACGATTGAAGCTTGATAATTGTTTTGAGATATGGAGGTGATAATATTAAATTCATGCTAGTTGAGTATTTGTGAATTTAAAGAATACTTGTGTTAAAGTTTGTGATTCCCGTAGTATGCACGTATGGTGAACCGTTATGTGATGAGGTCGGAGCATGATTTATTTATTGATTGTCTTCCTTATGAGTGGCGGTCAGGGACGAGCGATGGTCTTTTCCTACCAATCTATCCCCCTAGGAGCATGCGCGTAATACTTTGCTTTGATAACTTCTAGATTTTTGCAGTAAGTATATGAGTTCTTTATGACTAATGTTGAGTCCATGGATTGTACGCACTCTCACCCTTCCACCTTTGCTAACCTCTCTAATACCGCGCACCTTTCGCCGGTATCATACACCTACCATATACCTTCCTTAAAACAGCCACCATACCTACCTATCATGGCATTTCCATAGCCATTCCGAGATATATTGCCATGCAACTTTCCACCGTTCCATTCATGACACATTCCATCATTGTCATATTGCATATCCCGGTACACCGCCGGATGCATTCACATAGAGTCATATTTTGTTCTAAGTATCGAGTTGTAATTGTTGAGTTGTAAGAAAAATAAAAGTGTGATGATCATCATTATTAGAGCATTGTCCTAGTGAGGAAAGGATGATGGAGACTATGATTCCCCCATAAGTCGGGATGAGACTCCGGACGGAAAATAAATAAAAGAGGCCAAAGAAGCCCAAATAAAAAAAGAAAGAAAAGAGGCCATAAAAAAAGAAGAGAAAAGGACCAAATAAAAAATATATAGAAAAAGAGAGAAGGGACAATGTTACTATCCTTTTACCACACTTGTGCTTCAAAGTAGCACCATGATCTTCATAGTAGAGAGTCTCTCATGTTATCACTTTCATATACTAGTGGAAATTTTACATTATATAACTTGGCTTGTATATTCCGATGATGGGCTTCCTCAAATTGCCCTAGGTCTTCATGAGCAAGCAAGTTGGATGCACACCCACTTAGTTTCTTTTTGAGCTTTCATATACTTATAGCTGCAGTGCATCCGTTGCATGGCAATCCCTACTCACTCACATTGATATCTATTGATGGGAATCTCCATTGCCCGTTGATGCGCCTGGTTGAGGTGAGACTATTTTCTCCTTTTTGTCTTCTCCACAACCACCATTCTATTCCACCTATAGTGCTATATCCATGGCTCACGCTCATGTATTGCATGAAGATTGAAAAAGTTTTGAAAAAGTTAGAGTATGAAACAATTGCTTGGCTTGTCATCGGGGTTGTGCATGATTTAAATACTTTGTGTGGTGAAGATAGAGCATAGCCAGACTATATGATTTTGCAGGGATAACTTTCTTTGGCCATGTTATTTTGAGAAGACATAATTGCTTTGTTAATATGCTTGAAGTATTATTATTTTTATGTCAATATAAACTTTTGTCTTGAATCTTTCGAATCTTAATATTCATATCACAATTAAGAAGATTTGCATTGAAATTATGCCAAGTAGCACTCCACATCAAAAATTCTCTTTTTATCATTTACCTACTCGAGGACGAGCATGAATTAAGCTTGGGGATGCCTGATACGTCTCCAACGTATCTATAATTTTTGATTGCTCCATGCTATATTGTCTACTGTTTTGGACTATATTGGGCTTTATTTTCCACTTTTATATTATTTTTGGGACTAACCTATTAACCGAAGGCCCAACCCAGAATTGCTGTTTTTTGCCTATTTCAGTGTTTCGGAGAAACGGAATATCAAACGGAGTCCAAACGGAATAAAATCTTCGGGAACGTGATTGTCTCACCGAACGTGATCCAGGAGACTTGGAACCTACTCCAAGGAGTCAAAGAGGAGGTCACGAGGGTGGGGGCGCCCCCCTAGGGCGCGCCCCCTGCCTCGTGGGCCCCTTGGTGCTCCACCGACGTACTCCTTCCTCCTATATATACACACGTACCCCCAAACGATCAGAACAGGAGCCAAAAACCTAATTTCACTGCCACAACTCTCTGTATCCACGAGATCCCATCTTGGGGCCTGTTCCGGAGCTCCGCCAGAAGAGGGCCGTCATCACGGAGGGCTTCTACATCATCCTAGCCCCTCCTATGAAGTGTGAGTCATTTACCTCAGACCTTCGGGTCCATAGTTAGTAGCTAGATGGCTTCTTCTCTCTTTTTGGATCTCAATACAAAGTTCTCCCCCTCTCTTGTGGAGATCTATTCGATGTAATCTTCTTTTGTGGTGTGTTTGTTGAGACCGATGAATTGTGGGTTTATGATCAAGTCTATCTATGAATAATATTTGAATCTTCTCTGAATTCTTTTATGTATGATTGGTTATCTTTGCAAGTCTCTTTGAATTATCCATTTGGTTTGGCCAACTAGATTGGTAGTTCTTGCCATGGAAGAAGTGCTTAGCTTTGGGTTCGATCTTGCGGTGTCCTTTCCCAGTGACAGAAGGGGCAGCAAGGCACGTATTGCATCGTTGCCATCAAGGATAACAAGATGGGGTTTATTTCATATTGCATGAATTTATCTCTCTACATCATGTCATCTTGCTTAAGGCGTTACTCTGTTTTTAACTTAGTACTCTAGATGCATGCTGGATAGCGGTCGATGAGTGGAGTAATAGTAGTAGATGCAGAATCGTTTCGATCTACTTGTCACGGACATGATGCCTATATACATGATCATGCCTAGATATTCTCATAACTATGCTCAATTCCGTCAATTGCTCAACAGTAATTTGTTCAGCCACCGTAGAATACTTATGCTCTTGAGAGAAGCCACTAGTGAAACCTATGGCCCCCGGGTCTATTCTCATCATATCAATCTCCATCACTTTAATCTTGCTTTGCTTTTTACTTTGCCTTTACTTTTTACTTTGCATCTTTATATCAAAAATACCAAAAATATTACATCTATCAGATCTCACTCTCGTAAGTGACCGTGAAGGGATTGACAACCCCTAATCGCGTTGGTTGCGAGTAGCTATCGTTTTGTGTAGGTACGAGGGACTTGAGCGTGGCCTCCTACTGGATTGATACCTTGGTTCTCAAAAACTGAGGGAAATACTTACGCTACTCTGCTGCATCATCCCTTCCTCTTCGGGGAAAACCAACACAAGCTCAAGACGTAGCACTAGACAACTAACATCAAACTACAGAAGCGTGCCAAGAGCCCGATGGCGGGGCAGACCCCAACTTTCTCCAAGGACAAATTCGGTACCCTCCGATTCCGTGGACGAATTTTTGTACCCAACCGGCCGGACTTGAAGAAGAAAATCCTGTCGGAAGCACACAAATCCTCATATTCCATTCACCCGGGAGGTACAAAAATGTATGAGGACCTTAGACAAATATTCTGGTGGGAGGGAATGAAGAAAGATATTAGCTATTTTGTGGCCTGTTGCGACATATGCAACAAGGTGAAGGCAAAGCATCAGAAGCCAACCGGACTCCCCCAACCGCTGCCGGTTTCGCAATGGAAATGGGATGACGTTTGTATGGATTTTATTACGAGATTGCCTAAGACTTAGCGAGGAAATGATGCAATTTGGGTCATAGTGGACACCTTAACCAAGGTTGCTCACTTCATTCCGATCAGCACCAGATATTGAGCAGATCAACTTGCACAGCTGTATGTATCCAGAATCGTCAGTCTGCATGGAGTACCCCGAACTATCACTTCCGACCGAGGTTCCCTGTTCAGCTCCGCTTTTTGGTCCCGACTCCATCAAGCCTTGGGGACAACGCTGAAATATAGTACTGCTTATCATCCTCAGGCCGATGGACAGACAGAGCGGGTAAATCAAATACTCGAAGATATGTTGCAAGCCTGTGCTTTAGCTCAAGGACCTAACTGGGAAGACTACTTGCCATATGCCGAGTTTTCCTATAAGAACAGCTTCCAGACCAGTCTAAAGATGTCACCGTATGAAGCTCTGTATGGCCGTAAGTGCCGCACTCCTTTAAATTGGTCTCAAACTGGAGATAGTCGTATCTTCGGAACAGACCTCATGATGGAAGTTGAGAAACAAGTTAAGGAAATCAGAGACAGACTGCAATTGGCCAAATCTCGACAGAAAAGCTATTATGATGCAAAACACCAGCAGGTCAGTTTTGAACCCGGAGAGCATGTATACCTCCGTGTCACTCCTATGAAAGGAGTCAAGAGATTTCAGGCCCGTGGAAAGTTGGCACCCAGATTTATTGGTCCATTCCAGGTTATGTCTCGAGTGGGCACTATTGCATATCAATTGGAACTACCGCTGAATTGACAGACGTGCACAACATGTTTCATGTTTCACAATTGAGATGATGCATATCCCCACCTGAGAAAAGGACCGCTATGGCTGAGGTAGAGTTGGCAAATGATTTAACTTATGAAGAGAGACCGTTTAGAATTTTGGATCAGATGGAAAGGGTCACTTGCAGTAAAGTAAGAAAATTTTAAAGTTCAGTGGGAGCATCACACGGAGTCAGAATCAACTTGGGAGTGGGAAGAATTCCTAAGGACTCATTATCCAGAGTGGTTTTCCCAAGCAACCGAATCTCGAGGACGAGATTCATTCTAAGTGGGGGAGGTTTGGGACAGCCTGATTTTTGCCCTCTCTCATTTGCTTGATTTTCTTTTGGATTCAATTTGAAACTTGAAGTTTTTGAATCTTTTCATATGGACTTAAACACTTGGGTACCCTTGGCTTTCACCCAAGTGCTTCATTTCCCTCCCTTATCATCATTCCCCTTCTGATCCACCCCAAAATAATCTTTGGAATATTTTTCTTAAATGAAAAATATTCATTTCTCTCTCAAAAACCCTAGCTAGATCACTATGCTCCAAAGCAACCCTAATTTTTATGGCTCAGAAAAATCTGAGATAATTCACAAATATTCTTTGAACCCTAGAGCACCTTCCTGAGAAAAAATATTTCATCACTTTTCGGAATATTTTTGCTACAGAAAATATTTTCTGTTCTGGACAGAAATGGTGGTTTCTACAACAACTACCATTTTACTTGCTCCATTGTGCCTAGTTTTTCTTGTGCATCTTCACCTTAGTAACTCATGGCTAACCTCCAAAGAACAGCCTCCAACTTCCAGCCATTTGACTTCAGTAACCTCTCAAAGTTACTGACCAAAAACTTACCTGGCATGTAAAAACTTCTCTACTGCACCTGGATCCAAACCAAAGCATGGTAACCTCTCAATCTACCACGAACAACACGCCAGACACGAAGTTTAGGCTTAGCTTGGCCTGATGTCATAGTCCACGCGGTGACCGCGTTCGTCCAGGGGTGCTGGCATGCGTGTCCACGCGCTCTGAGTGCCGCTGAATGCTCTATTCGCGTGTGCTCGCTTCCCCACCTGCCGCAGCGTGCCAAACTTCGCCACCATCTTCGTCTCAACGCCCTTAACTCCTCCATGGCGCTCGCCGACGCCGGAGCTCGCCGCAGCGAGCACGGGTGCGGTCCGGCCAACCCAACAGGCGGTGCGCACTGTGCTCGTCGCCTTCCCCTCACTCCTGTGCTCATCCCCGATCGCCCACAGCTCCCGCGTGAGCTACGTCGCCTTCTCCCCCTCTCACTGACACCGCTCGTCGCCGGGTGCCGTGCACAGGTGTCCACCGGCGGAGGCCGAATCCCCCTCTCCGCGCGCCTATAAATGGAGCCGCCCCCAGCCTCCTCGAGCACCATCCACCACTCCCACACAACCTACAAGCAAGTAGGAAGCCGTAGCCCGGCCGGGCAGGCCGCGGGCCGCCGTCCTCGAGCTCAAGCTCGCCGGCGATCCCCTCTGGTCGCTGCGGTAGCTCCAGCCCATCCCAGGTCAGGGCAACACTTCCAGGGCCTCCGCCTCTCTCCGGTGAAGCCATCCCGTCCACCTGGAGCCCCTGGAGTTGCCTCTGCTCGTCGTATTCTTCATCTCCGGCGACCACCGCGTTCTGCCTCCGCTTGCGAGGTTGATTCCGACACCGTCTGACCACCCCTATCCACGCTACAGGTACGGGCAGGTCCGCCACCGTCCCCTCTCTCCCTCCCTCCCTCTCGTTTTGGCCAAGGAGTCCTCGTCGCCGGCGAGAGCTCCGGGCCCCGCTAGTCAGCCACTCTATACGCGCGCGAAGTGGTACGAGTGGTGCGCCCTGAGGCTTTACGCCTTCGACGTCACCCCCCTAGTCTGTTTATTTAAATTCAAACTTAATTCAATTCCAGGGAGCTTCAAACAGTCATAACTTTTCAACCATAAGTCCAAATGAATTGATTCCTTTTGCATATTGTTCTTTACAAAGAAATCTAACAGCTCACCAAAAGTGAGATTTTTTTGAGATTTTTAGAATTTCTGGTAATTTTCATAAGAGTTCTTGATATTTTCTTCTTGTGTTTAAAATTATTTTCAGAGGGTGAGGCTTGTCTTGAGGATCACCAGAAGGCTTGTGAACCTCATCTGCACTAAGGCAAGCCACAGTAACATTTTCATGGTGCCATTTTCAATATTGATGATTTTCTTACTTGAATGATATGTTTAATCCATGCATTAAAATAACTATTATGTTATTTATATTCTGTTAAGTGTGTGTGTTGGTATTATGCTTGATTTACAGAACCTTGAAACTAGCTTAGTTGGTAAAGAAGCTAAGATATAATTGTGGTAATGATAAAATGATTTGTTATGCATATGGATAATGGATTAAAGTTATTTTCTTACATAAATAAAAATGGTTAAATTTGCTAGAAAATATCCTGTTAAGTGCTTGTTTAGCCAATTTACCTAATTTACAGAATTTTTTAGCCTAACTTGATTGGTAAAGAAATGAGGATTTGCTTGCGATGATGATAGTAGAAGCTTTGCTATGCATGTGAGGAATTAATCGGAGTTATTTTCTTGCATGAGAAAATTATATTGCTTACTGCAAAATAAATGGTTAAAGTAAGACCAGGAAAGTAATATAAGTTGTTGATGCTTATGTATAGTGTGAATATGGTTGACATCAGTCATTTTTGTATTATGTGACGCATGTGTAGTATTGCATTTCATGGCATTCTATGACACCGATCGTTCTCATTTTAAGTTGAACCTGAATATAACTCAACCTAAATATATCGTTGACTGGGTCATGGTGCCACTGAATCGAGATTTTCCCAGTGCAACCACATTTGCCTTTGTGGGAAGGCCTTGATTTGTTCCATTGACATGCCGCTGGTCGGTGCCTCCAACTAGGGAAGGTTATGGGCGTGCTTACCCTGGCCCGGTAATCAGGCATAACCTTGGGTGCCCCTATTTGCAATTTTTGGTACCGGTTCCCGTGAGGGAAGTTTTCGCCATGACGGTGGTCGGTGTGTCTTTGGTAGACACGGGGCCACCTAGGACTAGCCCGTTGGGAATTGGGTCGGAGTGGTCGGGAGAGTGTCATGGCAATGGAAGGGTTCCGTCGGAATGGCGTTGGTCCACCCGAATGGGAGTGCGAGGCCATGGGTTCCGAGGTGTGGCACAATGTGCTACCTCTGCAGAGTGTATAATCTATCGATAGCTGAGTCCACGATTACGGACAACTCATAGTAGGTCCCACCATGAGTCAACGCTTAATAAACATGCACACTAAGTTATGATCATTGCACTGAAGATGATGGCTGAAAGGCCATCGAGATGTTGAAGACCACGATGGTGGTTTGGTGGTGATCGCCATAAGGATCATGAGTTACTTTGGTGGTGATCGTCGTAAGGATCACGAGTTACTTTGGTGGTGATCGTTGTAAGGATCACGAGTTACTTTGGTGGTGATCGCCGTAAGGATCACGAGTTACTTTGGTGGTGATCGCCGTAAGGATCATGAGTTTCTTTGGTGGTGATCACCGTAAGGATCACAAGTTACTCTGGTTAAAACCACGATGGTGGTTTGGTGGTGATCCGAGAACGATCACGATTGGTAAGGCGGTACCGAGGGATGTTTATCCCAGGAGCATGAGCACAACATGTTGGAACATTATTGCATTATCAATTGGTTAAATATCATGATATTGTTTGTCATTATGATTATGCCTGTTGTGAGCTTGCAAGTACATTCAATGTACTGACCTGGCGTGTCATGCCAGATTTCAGGAAAGTCGCATTGGAAAGGAGCACTGCTCGAGTCTAGATCGTGTCCACATTAGTGTCCCTGTGATATGGAGTTCCTGCTATGACGTTGTTCCACTGCCGCGTAGTTGTTATGATCGAGGCCCCTTTATGTTCACTAAATAATGTACATATTGTTCAGCCGCACCGTGCGTGCTACTCGGCCTCGACATCTGTTGTAATATAAAATCTGAGTCGCTAGCATCAATAAAGCGGCTGTTTTTTTGTACCAAGATGTTGTGTGTTGCCAGAAGACATGGTCTCTGGGCTGGCAATGCAGGGTAAACCGGTCGCTCTGAGCCGGGGTGCCACAGAACCTACTTGTTATTTCCTTCTGCTCCTCGTTGTGTTCGACACTCTTACTTATCAAAAAGAGCTACAATTGACCCCCTATACTTGTGGGTCATCAAGGCATCACGTCCAAGATTAGTAGACCGACTCCTGCCTGCATCTACTACTATCACTCCACACATCGACCGCTATCCAGCATGCATCTAGTGTATTAAGTTCATGGGGAAACGGAGTAGTGCAGTAAGAATGATGACATGATGTAGACAATATCTATCTATGTAGAGATAGACCCCATCGTTTTATCCTTAGTATCAACGATACATACTTATCGGTTTCCCTTCTGTCACTGGGATCAAGCACCATAATATCGAACCCACTACAAAGCACCTCTTCCCATTGCAAGATAAATAGATCAAGTTGGCCAAACAAAACCCAAATATCGGAGAATAAATATGACGCTATAAGCAATCATGCATATAAGAGATCAAAGAAGATTCAAATAACTTTCATGGATAAAAAGATAGATCTGATCATAAACTCAAAGTTCATCCGATCCCAACAAACACGCCGCAAAAGAGTTACATCATATGGATCTCCAAGAGACCATTGTATTGAGAATCAAACGAGAGATAGGAAGCCATCTAGCTACTAACTACAGACCCGAAGGTCTACAAAGAACTAGTCACGCATCATCGGAGAGGCACCAATGGAAGTGGTGAACCCCTCCGTGATGGTGTCTAGATTGGATCTGGTGCTTCTGGACTCTGCGGTGGCTGGAATTGATTTTCGTCGACTCCCCTAGGGTTTCTGGAATATTGGGGTGTTTATATAGTAAGGAGGCGGTCCAGGGGGCAACCGAGGTGGGCACAACCCACTAGGGCGCGCCTGGGCCTCCTGGCGCGCCCTGGTGGGTTGTAGTCCCCTTGGAGCACCCCCAAGGTGCTTCTTCAGCCCATTGGTTGTCTTCTGGTCCAAAAAAATCTCCAAAAAGTTTCACTGTGTTTGGATCCCCTTTGGTATTGATTTCCTGCGATGTAAAAAACATGCAGAAAACCGCAACTGGCACTTGGCACTATGTTAATAAGTTAGTACCAAAAAATGATATAAACGACTATAAAATGATTATAAAACATCCAATATTAATAATATAACAGCATGGAACAATCAAAAATTAAACGTATCACCTCCCAACGTTGATGAATGGTTGGAATTTCAATCACGAAAGGCGGACTCACAAGAAGCTATACTATATGACAACGAAGAGTGGAAGTACTAAGTGAAAGAGCTAGGAGGAACCACAAACGATGGCTGCGAACATGGAGGTTGGGCTTTCAAGGTCTTGCTAACATGGTGTGATTGGTCTTGCGAGAGACCATTGTTTCTTCATCTCCCATGCTCACACTTGTATACCACCAGTTGCATTAGGAATGTGGACGTCAATCACCCCCTCACTGTGAGGGAGTCAGAGTTCTCAATCATGACGGTCAAGAAAACATGGGCTCACCGCTTTCACCCATACTTTGACCAATCACAATGGCCGGAGTACCATGGAGTTCAACTATGGCTGGACCCGGAGTTGAAGGTTGTTAAACGGGGTAGACGTAAGACAAAGCGTCTTAGAGGCGACTGCTACCTCTTGAGCATGCGTTTGTTTTCCCTTGAAGAGGAAAGGGTGATGCAGCAAAGTAGCATAAGTATTTACCTCTGTTTTTTAGAACCAAGGTATCAATCCAGTAGGAGACTACATGCAAATCGCCTAGTACCTACAGAAATAATCAAGAACCTTGCAACCAACGTAATAAAGGGGTTGTCAATCCCTTCACGACCACTTGCAAAAGTGAGATCTGATAAAGATAAAAAGAAAAATATTTTTGGTATTTTTGTTGTATAGATTGGAAAGTAAGATTACAAAATAAAATAAATAGTAAACTAGAATTATAGATCAGAAACTTATATGATGTAAAGTAGACCCAGGGGCCATAGGTCTCACTAGTGTCTTCTCTCAAGATAGCATATATTACGATCGGTGAACAAATTACTGCCGAGCAATTGATAGAAAAGCGCATAGTTATGAGAATATATAGGCATGATCATGAACATAGGCATCATGTCCGTGTCAAGTAGACCGAAACGATTCTGCATCTACTACTATTACTCCACACATCGACCGCTATCCAGCATGCATCTAGAGTATTAAGTTCATAAGAACAGAGTAACGCATTAGGCAAGATGACATGATGTAGAGGGATAAACTCAAGAAATATGATATAAACCCCATCCTTTTATCCTCGATGGTAACAATACAACACGTGCCTTGCTGCCCCTACTGTCACTGGGAAAGGACACCGCAAGATTGAACCCAAAGCTAAGCACTTCTCCCATTGCAAGAAAGATCAATCTAGTAGGCCAAACTAAACCGATAATTCGAAGAGACTTGCAAAGATATCAAATCATGCATATAAGAATTCAGAGAAGAATCAAATATTGTTCATAGATAATCTTGATCGTAAACCCACAATTCATCGGATCTCGGCAAACACACCGCAAAAAGCATTACGTCGAATAGTTCTCCAAGAACATCGAGGAGAACTTTGTATTGAGAACCAAAGAGACAGAGAAGAAGCCATCTAGCTAATAACTATGGACCCGAAGGTCTGTGGTAAACTACTCAGACATCATCGGAGACGCTATGGTGTTGATGTAGAAGCCCTCCGTGACCGAATCCCCCTCCGGCAGATCGTCGGAAAAGGTCCCCAGATGGGATCTCACGGGTACAGATGGTTGCGGTGGTGGAAAAGTGGTTTCATAGCTCCCCTAGATGTTTTCAGGGTATAAGAGTATATATAGGCGAAAGAAGTAGGTCGGTGGAGCTCCTTGGGGCCCATGAGGGTGGGAGGCGCGCCTACCCCCTGGGCACGCCGCCCTACCTCATGGACGCTTTGTTGCTTCCTTGACCTCCACTCCAAGTCTCCTGGATTGCGTTTGTTCCAAAAAAGATCCTCGCGAAGGTTTCATTCCATTTGGATTCCATTTGATATTCTTTTCTACGAAACACTGAAATAGGCAAAAAAACAACAATTTGCACTGGGCCTTCGGTTAATAGGTTAGTCCCAAAAATAATATAAAAGTGCATATTAAAGCCCATTAAACATCCAAAACAGATAATATAATAGCATAGAACAATCAAAATTTATAGATATGTTGGAGACGTATCAAGCATCCCCAAGCTTAATTCTTGCTCGTCCTCGAGTAGGTAAATGATAAAAATAGAATTTTTGATGTGGAATGCTACCTAACATAATTTTCAATGTAATTTTCTTTATTGTGGCATGAATATTCAGATCCAAAAGATTCAAGACAAAAGTTTAATATTGACATAAAAACAGTAATACTTCAAGCATACTAACCAAGCAATTATGTATTCTCAAAATAACATGGCCAAAGAAAGCTATCCCTACAAAATCATATAGTCTGGCTATGCTCTATCTTCATCACACAAAATATTTAAATCATGCACAACCCCGATGACAAGCCAAGCAATTGTTTCATACTTTTGATGTTCTCAAACTTTTTCAATCTTCACGCAATACATGAGTGTGAGCTATGGACATAGCACTATAGGTGGAACAGAATGGTGGTTGTGGAGAAGACAAAATGGAGAAGATAGTCTCATATCAACTAGGCGTATCAATGGGCTATGGAGATGCCCATCAATAGATATTAATGTGAGTGAGTAGGGATTGTCATGCAACGGATGCACTAGAGCTATAAATGTATGAAAGCTCAACAAAAGAAACTAAGTCGGTGTGCATCCAACTTGCTTGCTCACGAAGACCTAGGGCATTTTGAGGAATCCCATCATTGGAATATACAAGCCAAGTTCTATAATGAAAAATTCCCACTAGTATATGAGTACAACATAAGAGACTCTCTATCATGAAGATCATGGTGCTACTTTGAAGCACAAGTGTGGAAAAAGGATAGTAGCATTGCCCCTTCTCTCTTTTTCTCTCATTTTTTTATTTGGGCCTTTTCTTTTTTTGGCCTCTTTTTTTTCTTTGTTTATTTTTTCGTCCGGAGTCTCATCCCGACTTGTGGGGGAATCATAGTCTCCATCATCCTTTCATCACTGGGACAATGCTCTAATAATGATGATCATCTCACTTTTATTTACAACTCAAGAATTACAACTCGATACTTAGAACAAAATATGACTCTCCGGCGATGTACCGGGATGTGCAATGAATCAAGAGTGACATGTACGAAAAATTATGAACGGTGGCTTTTCCACAAATACAATGTCAACTACATGATCATGGAAAGCAATATGACAATGATGGAGCATGTCATAATAAATGAAATGGTGGAAAGTTTCATGGCAATATATCTCGGAATGGCTATGGAAATGCCATAATAGGTAGGTATGGTGGCTGTTTTGAGGAAGGTAAATGGTGGGTTTGTGGTACCGGCGAAAGTTGCGCGGTACTAGAGAGGCTAGAAATGGTGGAAGGGTGAGAGTGTGTATAATCCATGGACTCGACATTAGTCATAAAGAAGTCACATACTTATTGCAAAATTATATTAGTTATCGAAACGAAGTATTACGCACATGCTCCTAGGGGGATAGATTGGTAGGAAAAGACCATCGCTCGTCCCTGACCGCCACCCATAAGGAAGACAATCAAAAAATAAAGCATGCTCCGACTTCATCACATAACGGTTCACCATACATGCATGCTACGGGAATCACAAACTTTAACACAAGTATCTCTCAAATTCACAACTACTCAACTATCATGACTCTATTATCACCATCTTCATATCTCAAAACAATCATAAAGAACCAAACTTCTCATAGTATTCAATGCACTTTATCTGAAAGTTTTTATTATACCCATCTTGGATGCCTATCATATTAGGACTAATTTCATAACCAAAGCAAATTACCATGCTATTCTAAAGGACTCTCAAAATAATATAAGTGAAGCATGAGAGATCAATAATTTATATAAAATAAAACCACCATCATGCTCTAAAAAGGTATAAGTGAAGCACTAGAGCAAAATTTATCTAGCTGAAAAGATATAAGTGAAGCACATAGAGTATTCTAATAAATTCTGATTCATGTGTGTCTCTCCAAAAGGTGTGTACAGCCAGGATGATTGTGGTAAACTAAAAATCAAAGACTCAAATCATAAAAGACGCTCCAAGCAAAACACATATCATGTGGTGAATAAAAATATAGCCTCAAGTAAAGTTACCGATAGATGAAGACGAAGGAGGGGATGCCTTCCGGGGCATCCCCAAGCTTAGGGTTTTGGTTGTCCTTGAATTTTACTGTAGCGACCAGACCTCAAACGGTCCAATATCTATGCTCGAGTGTCATCCCTGGATCAGTAATGCTGACACCGCACAGTACTTGAAGGATTTATAACAGAGTAGCAATCACACACTTATTACATCGAATGTCTCAAAAGAGAACTTATTACAATAAAAAATATGGCTTAAGGCCATCTAATAACGATAACAGCGGAAGGCTTGGAAGATAAGTGAGTCCATCAACTCCAACGGCATCACTGAGTATAGAACCACGACCTAAAGACACCTCACTCGTCGTCTGAAAAGTCTGCAACATGAACGCTGCAGCCCGAAACGGGTCAGCACATGGAATATGCTGGCAAAGTAACACATAGAGAGTAATGGAAGAATAAAGCTATACTACATGCATATTTGGCTGGTGGAAAGCTCTATGGTTACAGTTTTTGCATAAAGCCAATTTTTCCCTACTGCAAAGGAATAAATTTTATTTAACTATCATGGTAGTTGTTAAACATTGAGAGTGTAGTCACCGTCTCAATCCCAATTAAGTATCATCATTAAAAACACAACAAAATAAATTAAAGTAACATGATGAGATTCACATGATAATCCAAGTACTAGATATTCAAATTGTCCATAACCAGGGACACGGCTAACCATGATTAGTTTATACACTATGCAGAGGTTTGCGCACTTTTCCCCACAAGACTCGATCTCCTCCGTTCAGATTCTCGCACTACATGGTGTTTGAGAAACGGATGACCAAGACATAGTGTTTCAGAAGCGCTTGCACCTTACGAATGGGTAGACCGTACCAACCTACATCCCCTACATCTGCTAGTCTACCACTGTAAGAGTTCGCACGACTTAGTCAACTATGCTAGAGCCCATAGTAGCTTGTGGCTGCACACAGAAGTTTCTAGTATGAAATAATCTCATGGTCCCTTTGAGCCTGGGTGGCGGTCCAAAAGAAAACAGGCAATCGCTGGAATACCCAGGTTCCTCAATCCACCCAGATGTGTGTTTAAGTTGCCACCTTAGATAAACCATTAATTTTTAACAATCTCACACCTGTCATGGATACACTCACCCAATCCACGTCTACTAGCATAACATGGCATAATAAGCAAACGTAGAAGTAACTCCCAAAGGTTTGAATAATAAAACAGGTGATAGGTACTACCTCATCTACTTCCCAAACCCACAATTTAATTAGATCATAATCATGCAATGTGTGAGGATTGATCTAATGCGATAAAAACTGGGTAGTAGGAGGTATGATCAAAGTGTTACTTGCCTTGCTGATGATCCACAAAACCTAGCAATTCGAAGTAGCAAGCGGCGCACTCCGGGTACTCTATCGCAAACAAACAAGCATACAATAAGCACTCATCTAATGCACAGGTAAAACTCAAATAAGAGATCTAACCAGATAGTTTAACTTAAGAACTTCGGTTGGCAAAAAGAATCAAATCGAACGAAGCAACGAAAAACAAACGACAAAAGAAACAAGCTTCGTTTACTATTCTAGATCCAGGTCAAATTTTACAGAGGAAAAACTTGTTTGAGTTGGTCAAACGGAAAGAGGGTTTCAAGATGAAACTCCAGGCGTTTGAAGCGCCTGATTCCGATAAACGAGCGAAAAGTTATACTAAAAAGAAAATCGGATCAAAAATCGCGATCAGAAATAAGCGCGGAAAAACCGAGAAAAAGGAAAACGACGAACAGATTAACGAACGAACGTTCGTTATCTGGATCTAAACGATGAACGCGTTCGTTAAAACGAACGAACGAGCGAACGCTCTCTAAATAAATTAAACCAAAAAAACCGATCTATCTAAAAAACGAATCTAAAAAAACCGACGAAAAACCGACGGAAAACCGAACTGTTTTTCTAAAAAAAACGGCGGCGGCAGGGTCAACCTCGGCGTGCGGGGCGGCGGCGGCGGCGCGGGGCGGCGTGGGGCGCAGCACGGGCTAGGGTTCCTGGTGGCGGCGGCTTAGGCTGAGGCGGCCCGAGGCGGCGCTATTTAAAGGGGCCCGGCCAGAGGAGTCCTGGCCGATCCCGGCCCGAAGTCGGTTCACATTTTTTTTAAATAATTACGTGCAGAAAAACAAACAAAAGAAATACTAAACGGACTCCAAAAATCCCGAAATAAATTTTCCCCGGCTTCTAAAATCAAGGCGCACAGGATGAACATTTATTTGGGGCCTAAATACAATTTTGAAAAACACGCATTTTTTCTAAATTCAAATAAAATAGCAAATAAATCCAAAATAAAATCTTATTTGATTTTATTATTAAATCCTCAATATTTCTTTATTTTGGGAAAGTCATTTTATTACCTCTCTCATTTTTTTATGATAGAAATAATTGAAGATAAAATAAATAAAATCAAATGATCCTATTTTCAAAATTTGAGAAAACTCAAATATGAAAATAACGAAATCCCCAACTCTCTTCGAGGGTCCTTGAGTTGCGTGAAATTTCTGGATCTAATGTAATAAAATATGATATGCAATGATGATCTAATGTATAACATTCCAAATTGAAAATTTGGGATGTTACATTTACCTTGGGGTGCGTTGGGCATCCCCAAGCTTAGGCTCTTGCCACTCCTTGTTCCAAAATCCATAAAATCTTTACCCAAAAATTTGAAAACTTCACAACACAAAACTCAACAGAAAATCTCATGAGCTCCGTCAGCATAAGAAAACAAACCACCACTTTAAGGTACTGTAATGAACTCATTATTTATTTATATTGGTGTTAAACCTACTATATTCCAACTTCTCTATGGTTCATACCCCCCGATACTAGCCATAGATTCATCCAAATAAGCAAACAACACACGGAAAACATAATCTGTCAAAAACAGAACAGTCTATAGCAATCTGTAGGTTTTGAATACTTCTGTAACTACAAAAATCCTGATAAATTAGGACGTCCTAAATAATTTGTATATTGATCTACTGTAGTTGGAATTGGTATTTTATCGCTCTATGGTAAAAAATGAAAATTATTGTCGTGAGCGCATACTTTCTGTTTTTTTCCAGCAAGATCAAATAACAATCACCCAAGAAGATCCTAAAGGCTTTACTTGGCACAAACACTAATTAAAAATAGAAAACACAATCATAACAGAGGATAGATGAATTATTTATTACTAAACAGGAACAAAAAGCAAGGAACAAAAATAAAATTGGGTTGCCTCCAAACAAGCGCTATTGTTTAACGCCCCTAGCTAGGCATAAGAACAAGAATAGATCTAGGTATTGTCATCTTTGGTATGCAATCCATAAGTATCTCTCATAATTGATTCATAAGGCAATTTAATTTTCTTTCTAGGAAAGTGTCCCATGCCTTTCCTTAACGGAAATTGGAATCTAATATTTCCATCTTTCATGTCAATAATTGCACCAATCGTTCTAAGGAAAGGTCTACCAAGAATAATAAGACATGTAGGATTGCAATCTATATCAAGAACAATGAAATCTACGGGCACATAATTCCTATTTGCAACAATAAGAACAACATTAATCCTTCCCATAGGTTTCTTAATGGTGGAATCTGCAAGATGCAAATTTAAAGAACAATCATCAAATTCACTGAAACCTAACACATCACACAAAGTTTTTGGAATAGTGGAAACACTAGCACCCAAATCACACAAAACATAGCATTCATGGTTTTTAATCTTAATTTTAATAGTTGGTTTCCACTCATCATAAAGTTTTCTAGGGATAGAGACTTCTAATTCAAGCTTTTCTTCATAGGACTGTATTAAAGCATCAATGATATGTTTGGTAAAAGCTTTGTTTTGATCATAAGCATGAAGAGAATTTAACATGGATTGCAACAAGGAAATACAATCTATTAAATAGCAATTATCATAATTAAATTCCTTGAAATCCAAAATAGTGGGTTCATTGCTATGTAAAGTTTTGACTTCTTCAATCCCACTTTTACCAATTTTTGCATCAAGATCTAAAAACTCTGAATCATTGGGACGCCTTCTAACTAAAGTTGACTCATCTCTAGTCCCATCTTTATCAAGATTCTTATTGGAAAACAAAGATTTAATAGGAGACACATCAATCACTTTTAGATCTTCATCATTATTATCATGAAAACTAGAAGAACACGCTTTCACAAAGCAATCTTTTTTAGCACGCATCCTAGCGGTTCTTTCTTTGCACTCATCAATGGAAATTCTCATGGATTTGAGAGACTCATTGATGTCATGTTTAGGTGGAATAGATCTAAGTTTCAAAGAATCAGCATCAAGAGAAATTCTATCCACGTTCCTCGCCAACTCATCAATCTTAAGCAATTTTTCTTCAAGCAAATCACTGAAATTCTTTTGTGAATTCATAAATTCTTTAACACTAGTCTAGAAATCAGAGGGCATATTATTCAAATTTCCATAAGAATTATTGTATGAATTTCCATAATTATTAGAGGAATTACTAGGGAACGGCCTAGAATTAACATTTCCTCTATACGCGTTGTTACTAAAATTATTCCTACCAACAAAATTCACATCCATAGATTCATTATTATTCTCAATCAAAGTGGAAAAAGGCATATCATTAGGATCGGAAGAAACACTTTTACTAGCAAACAATTGCATAAGTTCATCCATCTTTCCACTCAAAACATTAATCTCTTCAATAGCATGAATTTTTTTACTAGTGGATCTTCCGGTGTGCCATTGAGAATAATTGACCATAATATTATTTAGGAGTTTAGTAGCTTCTCCTAAAGTGATTTCCATAAAAGTGCCTCCCGTGGCTGAATCTAAAAGATTTCTAGAATCAAAATTCAATCCAACATAAAAATATTGTATAATCATCCATAAATTCAAACCATGTGTAGGGCAATTACGTATCATTAATTTCATCCTCTCCCAAGCTTGTGCAACATGCTCATGCTCAAGTTGCTTAAAATTCATAATATTGTTTCTAAGAGAGATGATCTTAGCGGGAGGAAAATACTTAGAGATAAAAGCATCTTTGCACTTATTCCATGAATCACTACTATTTTTATGCAAAGAAGAGAACCAAGTTTTAGCATGATCTCTAAGCGAAAATGGAAATAGCTTCAATTTAACAATATTATTATCCATTTCTTTCTTCTTTTGCATATCACACAAATCAACGAAGTTGTTTAGATGTAGCGGCATCTTCACTAGGAAGGACAGAAAATTGATCTTTCATAACAAGATTCAACAAAGCAGTATTGATTTCACAAGATTCAGCATCGGTAGTAGGAGCAATTAGAGTGCTAATAAAATCATTATTGTTGGTATTGGAAAAGTCACACAATTTAGTATTATCTTGAGCCATCGCGACAAACAATCAATCCAACACACGAGCAAACAAGAGGCAAGCGAAAAGAAGCGAAGGGAAAAGGGCAAATAAAACGGCAAAGGTGAAGTGGGGGAGAGGAAAACGAGAGGCAAATGGCAAATAATGTAATGCGATGGATAAGAGTTTGTGATGTGTACTTGGTATGTCTTGACTTGGCGTAGATCTCCCCGGCAACAGCGCCAGAAATGGCTAGTTGACGGGAGATCAAATCTTGACTTGACTTGGTGCAAATCTCCCCGGCAATGGCGCCAGAAATCCTTCTTGCTACCTCTTGAGCATGCGTTGGTTTTCCCTAGAAGAGGAAAGAGTGATGCAGCAAAGTAGCATAAGTATTTCCCTCAGTTTAGAACCAAGGTATCAATCCAGTAGGAGACTACACGCAAATCGCCTAGTACCGGCACAAACAATCAAGAACCTTGTAATCAACGCGATAAAGGGGTTGTCAATCCCTTCACGGCCACTTGCAAAAGCGAGACCTGATAAAGATAATAAGATAAATATTTTTGGTATTTTTTTATAGATTGGAAAGTAAAGATTGAAAAATAAAATAAATAGTAAATTAGAATTATAGATCGGAAACTTATATGATGTAAAGTAGACCCGGGGGCCATAGGTTTCACTAGTGGCTTCTCTCAAGATAGCATATATTACGGTGGGTGAACAAATTACAACTGAGAAATTGATAGAAAAGCACATAGTTATGAGAATATCTAGGCATGATCATGAACATAGGCATCACGTCCACGTCAAGTAGACCGAAACGATTCTGCATCTACTACTATTACTCCACACATCGACCGCTATCCAACATGCATCAGGAGTATTAAGTTCATAAGAACAGAGTAACGCATTAGGCAAGATGACATGATGTAGAGGGATAAACTCAAGCAATATGATATAAACCCCATCTTTTTATCCTCGATGGCAATAATACAATACTTGCCTTGTTGCCCCTACTACCACTGGGAAAGGACACCGCAAGATTGAACCCAAAGCTAAGCACTTCTCCCATTGCAAGAAAGATCAATCTAGTAGGCCAAACTAAACCGATAATTCGAAGAGACTTGCAAAGATATCAAATCATGCATATAAGATTCAGAGAAGAATCAAATATTGTTCATAGATAATCTTGATCATAAACCCACAATTCATTGGATCTCGGCAAACACACCGCAAAAAGTATTACATCGAATAGATCTCCAAGAACATCGAGGAGAACTTTGTATTGAGAACCAAAGAGAGAGAAGAAGCCATCTAGCTAATAACTATGGACCTGAAGGTCTGTGGTAAACTACGCACACATCATCGAAGAGGCTATGGTGTTGATGTAGAAGCCCTCCATGATCGAATCCCCCTCCGGCAGATCACCGGAAAAGGTCCCCAGATGGGATCTCACGGGTACAAAAGGTTGCGGTGGTGGAAAAGTGGTTTTGTGGCTCCCCTGGATGTTTTCAGGGTATAAGAGTATATATAGGCGAAAGAAGTAGGTCGGTGGAGCTCCATGGGGCCCACGAGGGTGGCGGGCGCGCCGCCCTACCTCATGGCCGCCTCGTTGCTTCCTTGACCTCCACTCCAAGTCTCTTGGATTGTGTTTGTTCCAAAAAAGATCCTCGCGAAGGTTTCATTCCGTTTGGATTCCGTTTGATATTCCTTTTCTGCGAAACACTGAAATAGGAAAAAAACAGCAATTTGCACTAGGCCTTCAGTTAATAGGTTAGTCCCAAAAATAATATAAAAGTGCATATTAAAGCCCATTAAACATCCAAAATAGATAATATAATATCATGGAACAATCAAAAATTATAGATACATTGGAGACGTATCAGCGACATGGACGGATGGGGCCATGGTGGTCGCCGCGAACTGGGGAACGAGCAATTACAAGAGCCTCGTGAGAGCTCCCATTGTGGGGAATGCAAAGGTCATGGCCACAATAAAAGAAAATGTATGAAACCAAGAAAAAGGTCCAGGAGAAATGATGCAGGCACAAGCCAACAAGGATCTACACAAGGTAGCCAACCAAGTGGTAGCCAACAAGTGCCAAGCCAACCAAGTGGTAGCCAACAAGTGCTAAGCCAACCAAGTGGTAGCCAAAGAGGATCTAGGCAACACAGAGGGAGGCAACTAGGACTTACAAGAGGCCGTGGTGGTGGTCTAGGACGTGGTGGTGGTAGAGCTCGTGGTGGTGCACTACAAAAAAATACACTTCCGTGATGATACGTGTTTGTCACAGTAGGTCGCATTTTTTGTCATGCATGTACATCCATGACGATTTTATGACAGAATCAAGATAGTCATACCTGTGTTGTCGTAGAAGTGCTCCATGACATTACCAAAATTATCATCACGGAAGTGTCCACTTCCATGCCGATAAATCACGCGTCACAGAAGTGCTTTCGTCAAGGGTGATTGACACGTGGCATCCATCGTAACTGAACGTCGTTAAGCTATCGGGTCCGGTTTTGGATCCGATAACCCGCTAATAGCCCCGACCAATGGGGATTTTCCACGTGTAAAATCATCATTGGCTGGAGGAAACACGTGTCGGCTCACCGTTGGGACAGATGTCATCCACTCATTGGACCGAAGGCGCCTATGATACGTCGACACGTGGCACGGCCAAACAGAGGCCCATTCCTGTGAAAAGGCCGGCCCGTTTGACTTGGTCAAAAGGTGGCGGGCCGGCCCACGGAAAGCCTGTTAACGGCCTGTTCGCATATAGCCCATTTACAGCCCGCTAACCCAGGGCCCGTTACGACCTATCCGAATTAGGCCCAGTAGCGTCATCTGGGCCGTCCAATATGATTCCAGCCCATTTTAAGTTCCGGCCCATGTATGGCCCATGACGTCTTTCGGCCCATATGAGGCCCTTTGTAACTCTTGGCCCATTAACGACCCGTGGTGAAACTGGCCCGTAATGAACAGTGTATCACTTTATACCCATTAACGGCCCATTAATCCATTGGGCCATTTGCAGCCCATGTTATCTTTCGGCCTTCTCAGGGCCCATTTATTCTTGGGCTCATTTCCAGTATTCAGTTACTTATGGCCCATTACTGCCATTTTCTGCTTGTGGGCCAAATTCAGCCTGTGGTTACAGTCGGCCCGTTTGTGGCCCGTTAATACGTTGGGCCGTTTTCATAGCATCATCAAATATGGCCTATTAACGACGGCCCGTTATGGTCGGCCCATGAATGGACGACTCCAACTCTAGCCCGTTTACGGCCATAATGCGGTCTGTTTTTGGCCCATGTTTGGCCAATCGATCATATGGCCCGTATAAGGCCCATTGATGATACGGCCCGTAGAAGGCCCATTGTTTCTACGGACCGTAGAAGGCCCATTGTTTCTACGGCCCGTAGGAGGCCCAGTGTCACTATAGTAAATATGCAGCCCATGGCGTGTTAAAGGCGGGAAACTACTATAGGTTTAGACCTGCTCATGGCCCAAGATGATTATAGGCCCATATGAGTAACGGGCCGGCCTGAAGACCGACAACACTGAGATCCATTGAACCTTCCGGCCTAAATTACAGCATACCGACCAAAGAATAAACCTAGACTATACAATAAAGAAATTATGGCATATTACATCCACTCGGAATCAAATTTCGCTACCGGTGATAATAAAGCGCAACATGACCGCGGATTACATACACTAGGCATCAAAGGTCGCCACCAGTGCATATAAACGCGCCGACAAAAGAATATACAAAACTGAGAGCACTTCAGAAGGCACTAGACCTGGCAAGCTCGGGCCCCGCAAGCAGCCGAACAAGCTGATGAGACCTCAGTTGTGTCAACGATAGATGCTTCATCCCTAGCTGTATGGCACCATAGTGCGCAAGGCAGTCCCCTGACATCTTCATTACATCTTTGACTTCAAGTCGGAGCTGAGCTGAAGCAAGCCTTTCCGCTTTAAGTTGAGACTGAAGAAGTCGAACTGATTGAGGCAGCGACTGCACAGAGGTTGTCTCACACCTGCTGGTGAGTAGCTTCAACTCACTGTCTTCATCAAGACAGGACCTTGGGGTCATCTCGCTGTCCTCAAGATGGTTTGGCTCACTATCTTTCCTAAAGTTCTGCCTGGCATAAGAGATACGACTCTGAAAGAGAAACAAGGAGACACGTAACAGGTTTCACAATTATATAAGCAAATAAATGGATCTGTTCTGCATAAGGAACATGTTTTTACAACTACAATTTAAAACTGGTAGTTGTTGCAAACATCCAATCAGATGTAAACAGCAGTGGAGGAAATGATGCCTATCCAAATCTATACTAGAACAAAGTTTGAAGGCTTGAGAAGGATGAACTTACATTACATGTTAACACGGGCTGGACAAAGCCCTTCTCCATGTTGATGGAAAGATAATTCAATAAATTCCCCAAAGAAAATTCTTTATAAGCGTTGCCATTATTCTACATTTTGCAAAGAGTAAATATAGATCAAATAATATTGGAAGAAATAGAGGATAATGAAGCTCAGGTGCAGACTGATGATACATAATCAAATAGCAATTAATTAAGTACAGCGTTACAAGGCAAAAGGTACTGACAAGAGGAATGCAGACATCAACGTGTGCAGTGGCATTGGCTTTATTCAACATTTTGGTAAGAGTAAATGTAGATATGATAATTTGGAGAAAGTGGAGGGCAGGGCAGATAAGATGCAGAGTAATGCTAGACAATCAACTATCTCGCGATGCATGTACAGTAATACCACCACCGTCCGTTATTACTTGTCGCTCAAATGGATGTATCTAGCACTATTAAGTTCTAAATACATCCAATTGATCAACAATTAATTCGATACAGAGGGAGTACATGACAACAGGTACTTACATGAGCAATCCAAAACTTCATAACCATTGTGTTAATTCTACATTTATCTAAGAGTAAATATAGATCTTATAATTTCAAGCAAAGGGAGGATAAAGAAGCGAACATTTACAGTGATGCTACATAATCAAACAGCAATGAGTGTAAGTATGCTGACAAAGGGCAAGAGGTACTGACAAGAGCAATGCAGAGCCCAGTATTGTCGTGAGATCCTATGATCCTTTGAGCAAGGAGATTCATCTGAAATTAGTTTTCATACAAGAGAGAAGGTAAGGCACATGCAGAAATTTAGGAGTTCAAATTTTGAATTGATATCATAGACAGTACCTGACGCTGGGCTCTCAGCAGTTCTAATAGGGGTTTGGCCACTGGAGTAGGGGTAAAGTCTGGTACAGTTGGGCCTGTGTTTTCTGTGGCTGCTGATCTATCTGATTTAACAGGTATCACTACCTTTTCCAAATACCTAGTTTGTACTCCTTGAGGATCTGCACTCACCCTCTTCCTTTTGGACATCTATTACGAAAGAACAACATTTGACTGGAAAAACATAGTATGACGACACATGGAATAGGTACAGAAAATGGATAGGTATGGCATATACTCATATATGATGCTTAAACTAAGCAGATGGTGTAACAAAGTAGAAGTAATGCAAGAGGTCAGATGCAAAATATGTGCGACCAATACAACCTTGCCAAGTTAGAGCATGCACCTTGATGGGTGAATAAGATAGGCCATCCTCCACCATGCCAAGTTTGTTAGCCAGTGGATTGTTCCGCAATATTCCTCTCGTGCGCCCATTCTCATATTCATTTTGATAATGTTCAATACCTGACATGCATGAAAACATAAAAACAAGTGAGATTATCTTTGTAATGCAGAAGTGATTCTAATCCAATACTTCCTCCCTGTAAACCCCTTTGTGCTATCTCTGCAATTCTTCTAAGAGGTGCCATGCATGCTGTAATTTGGTGTGTGCATTAATATAATGTGGCCTACTACTCAAAATATGAGAGCTCCAGAAGTGATGATACTTCGCAGATGACAGCTTCAACATATAGTAAAGAAGAACAAGTCGACCTGACCTGACAGATTCAAAATATACTAAGGGAGAATAACTCGACCTGACCAGTCGACCGCAAGAGAAGAGGATCATCTTAAAGAAGAGCAGAAGAGCAAGCAGATTGAAGATATTACAAGTCTTTCTATACAATGTCGGTTGGCCACCCATGATGAACCAGAGCGCACAGAGAAATACTATTCCTTCCGGTCTCTCCATATGTGGCTCACATGCATTTCGAAACTAAAGTAGGAACATTTAGCTGACCAATTAAACATCTCTCAGTTTTACTAATATCAGCATAATATCATATTTGAATTTGTACAACTAAGCTTGTTTAGCTCGATGGGTGGAGCAGTGCTATTACGACACGAACCACGTAGGCTGATCGTGGTCATCATAAAATGGGGAAACCGTAAGCATGATGAGTATAGTGTTGACCGTGGCAGTGGGATGGCAGATCTGAAGCTGCAAACCACGCAAAGGGTAGTTAGCAACCGATGTTTGCTTTGAAATAACAACTAAGATTTGGTATGGACAAGAAAGTACAGTCAACAAGTGACAAAGAAATGCAATTCTGCTGTCTCTCTATATGTCGCGACATGCATTTGGAAACTCAAGTGGGACCTTTAACTAACCAATTAAATGTGTCTGTTAACTAATATCAGTATCATATCACAATCATATTTGAACAACTAAGCTTTGGAATTTTGAGTGTTGTGTTGTTTAGCTTGAAGGGTGGAGTAATGCTAGTACGACAGAAAGCACCTACACAGATCATAGTAGAGTAGATAAAAGGGGAAAACCCTAAGCATCAAGAGTAAAATCAGGAAAGTGGAACTAGCTGGACCAGTGGGTGGCGCACATGCTTTTCGAAACGAATATAGGAACATTAGGTGACCAATTAAACATTCTCTTGTTTAGTAATATGAGCATCATATCAGATTGTATTTCAACACGTAAGCTTTGGAATTATGAGTGGCATGTTGTTTCGCTTGATGGGTTGAGGTCTTGAGGAGCAGTGCTAGCACAACATGAAGCGGTGAAGCACCTATGATGATGGTAGTGAATATTAAGGGGGGAAACCATAAGCTTTACGAGTATAGTGACCATGACATGGCAGAACTGAAGGTGCAAACCAGACAAAGCTACTTTGCAACCAATGTTTGCATTCAACTAGCCACTATGATTTGGTACAGACAAGAAAAGTACAGTAAACAATTTAAGATCTATTTTCTGGGTGAGATCAATAACTTAAGCACATATGGAAGAGTACCACCTCTCTTGCGATGTCGTGTAGGCCCCTGGTGATACGTTGAGGGTGCTGCGGGTGCGATGGTTGTCGGCGGCAGGGAAGAAGACTTTAGATGGCAGGCGACCAGGTTGGGGGATAAATCTTGTTGTCGTGGACGAGGCGGTCGTAGGAGCGGCAACGACAAGGTGGACGACGGCGTCGATGAAGCGAGATGACGCGATGAAAGGATCCTGGTCTGGCGTCGTGGATGAGAGACGTCCATCTCTTGCAGTGGACGACGGGGTAGGGGTAGCGGCTCCGGCAAGGTGGAGGATGGGGTGGCGGATGGAGGAGGCTGGCCGCAGTGGGGAGGTTGTCGTGGCGCCCATGGTGTATGAATGGGGAAATGGAGGGGGAGGGGGGATCTCAAACTTTGGGACGCGCTTGTCTGAAATGTGGGAAAGTTATGAACATATCCCCCATTTAAAATTTCGGACATCACGTCGGTTGGGGATAGGACGGTAATCTCGCATCTCCCAAATATTTGCCGGTAATGATTTCGGGCGAGGAGAGGGTGTTTTGTCGCCCACGGTTGGCGCCCATGGTGTATGAATGGGGCTGATAGGTAGGGCGGTTATGTCACGTCTGAGGGAAGTTACACATCTTCCCCTATTTAAAATATTAGCCTACATCGATTTCAGACGAGGTTTGTTTTGCCGCCCACCGTGGATGAATGGGGAAATGGAGGGAGAGACACATGTCTTTCGGACGAGCTTGAATCAAATGTGTTTTGCTGCCCATGTTTGGCGCCCACCGTGTCTGAATGGGCTCAGAGGACGTCGTGTCACATCTAATTGAAGTTACTAGTCTACCCCTATCGACAACAGTGTAAATCCGGTCGATAAGGATGTCAAGTGTCAGGGGTAGACAATAATTTCCATCTCGCAAACACTTGCTTCGGGCAGCCCACAAATGATAGTGGGTGTTTAGACGCTTCGTTCAAAACTTGCGAGAATTAGCATTCACATTTGCCCTGGGCCCTGGCAACTAAATCCAAATCCAATTTTTATTCGATTACGAATATCCACAGATAATTCTACGTTTTGTTATTTATTTCTTCAAAACCACAACAAAGATTTATTCCACCTTTATATATGATTATGATTTAGAAATGCCGTGATCTTCGAATTCAGTAGGTTGGATACACTTTGAGTCAAACAGTTATTTCATCCAATACAATATGCTCACACGAAAAACAGTTCACCTTATGTCAATCATACAAGTACTGAGGATTACCTCGCCTAAAAAATTCGGATCATTACAACACATGGACAACATAGGGGGTCTTACAACATAATCCATTCAGAGACATGACACAACATGCAAGTACAATAATCTAATGACAATTTCAACTGCTATCTAAAGAAGAACTGGGATTACCCTGGGCTTCAGATAGCAGAAGCAGCAGGACCTCCTCCGTCTTCAAATGCAACATTCTTACTTCCTCCAATTCTTGGGTTGCTTGCATAATGCGTGCAGCTAATTGCATAATTTCCAGCTTCAAGATCGAGATTACCTCATTCATGGCAGCCACACCATCTCTTTCTGCCTCTAGTAGAGCCTCAAGAACTATAATATCTGTGCTCAGACTGCTCTCCGGCGGTGTTGCCTCTGAACTGCTACCATCTGGTAACATGGATGGCGCACTGCTTCCACAAATAGATTCTGGGGTTGTACATTGTGTCCTAGTGTGAACGGCATCCTGAAAGGTTTCCGCTGGACATAAGTAAGAGATAGTTATCGCATGATCCAGGCAGTAAGCTTACATGGTAAACGACATACGAATTATTGCCGAGCATGGCAAGCTATATTTAAATGGTTCGAAGCAGCATCAGCCGAAAAGAAATTAAAATGGTAAGATGAAACTAGGGATGTAAGTGGCAAATAAACGACATCCGCCAGTCCCATCTAGTTAGTTTTTGCTAGCTCCCTGGTTCATTTTCCTCAAAAAACAAAAACTCTTTTGAACTATCATACCACTAGTGGACTTTAATCGGGATTAAACGGGACCCAGTTGACATCCCTAGTTGAAAGGGAGTGTACCACCGCTATATTTAAGTTGCCAAGGCATCTAAGCAGTTGAAATAATCTGAGAAAGCACTTAACAGTGTGGCCTCATATAAACTACGAAGACAGTCTTGTGATGAAGTTCAGAGGAAAAGTTAAGGACTCAAATGAACTAGGCATGCATTTCTTTACGATAGTACAGCAGGCACTGCTGACATATTGGCCAACTCAGGTATAGCGTAACAAGTAACAAACAAGCATTCGAATCAAGCAATACAGCAAAGCAGACAACTGAACTATTTGTTATTCTGTAGGATTACAGGTTGAGGGCACAAGCCAAGAAAGCAGCCCACACGCATTACATTTCACATGTACTAAAACACACTGGCTTACCATATGTTGCTGTGAAGCCTCGCTGTTGTTGCAATGTTCTTTGAAGATATCGTCAGCATCCCGTGGTTGCAAATCTACTTGTTGTAGTTTATTCTGCACCCTCTATTTAGGTAAAATTAATTTTAATCGCATGCACTGGTTCGAATTGATCATCAATGGTTCATCTAAACTAATGAAAGAAGGGTGTGTGCATACACGACAATATATCTGCTTCCCTCTATTTTTATGCTTGTTCGAGGTGCCAGCCCCAAAAGAACAAATATTTTGCTTGATGGGGTTGGCAGCTCCATAATTAATAGAAGCATCAAATTAGTCATGCAACTTGGGAAGATCAAGAACACACAAAAAAGTAATGAACAGAGGCTCGGAGCAGTGATGTAATAGCTAGCATCAGAAAATGTAGGGTAAAACGAACAAAAACCAGCGGAACCACATGCTAGTTTGCTGATGTGTAATTAAGCATAGAGAACATGAAGCAGTCTGATGGAACCAACAGGTGGCATCAGAACAACACCATTATCATAAATATAGCATGCAAGAAGTAAAATAGTAGGCAGTGATATCTAGGAAGTACAGTAATACTTAGGACAAAACTAAAGCATATTAACTATATGTGCACTGGTATGTAATTTAGCACATGTAACATGTTCACTGCCAGAAGTATGGCCCTACAGGTGCAAGCAGAATAACGCGTCTCATGAAAAACTGAATGATGCCCTAAAGAAATTCAAAGGTGCGGTGCTTATGCTAAGAAAGTGAACGTAGGCGCCGGCCGTTGGATAATAGTACCTGATTCTCGGCGGCGTATGGGTATCATTGGCATACTTGATAGCTAAGGATCGTCGATGGTGCTCGTGTTGCGGTTGAGTTTGGGCCGACTGTCGCCGTCACTGAAGCGGCTCCGGTGCTACGGTTTGTGGCGCCTGTCGACATACAAGAAAGCTCATCTATGGTAAGTGAACAGTTGCACCATAAAGAGAAAAACCGAAGGAGTACAAATCGAAATAACCTAATGAGGCTGCAGCGTCGGTAAAGCAGGCTCGGTGGAGTTGAATATGGCGTCCGTGGAGCGGATCCGGTGAAGTGGACGAAGGCTTCGGCGGGCACGTTGTACAGTGCTTTCGGTGAGGCAGATCTTTTGCGGCGTAAGAGGGCTTGTATGAAAGGCCAGCGAAGGGATGGACGAGGGAGTCAGTGAAGGGCCTACACTGTGGTGGACGAGGGTGCCGTTTAAGCAGATCCAGTGCGGTGGACCATGATTGCGGTCAAGGAGATCTGGAGCGATGGACAAGCCAGTCGCTAAAGCGGCTCCGGTGAAGTGGTGAGTTGGCAGTTGGGGTTCCAAGGTGCGTAAGGTAGATCCGTCGGGGTGTGAGGTCCACCGCTGCAGTGAAGGACTAGATTCGGCGGCTTGCCATTGTTGGGGCGGTGGGGAGGGGAAGGGGAGGGGCTCTGGGGAAGAATGTTGGGGCGAAGAGGGGAAAATAATGGAGTTACCAAAGCAGCCCTTTTTCGTTCATGTGGCAGGGGTAAAACAGGAATATCGCAGGGCTAAACTTTCGGGCGCGAGATATTTCGATGTGAGCGGGAAGTTTGAAAGCTTTTGGCGCCTGAAATTATATTCTGCTCTTGTACGGTCGACTATGATATCATGGCCGAGAATTTGTTTGTTTTGCACGCAAAAATAGTGCAAGTTTTGAAAATCAATGTCTCCAACTCGAAACTTAGATTGTCCATTCAATTCAAATATGGATCATTGAGCTACTACAAGCAAATACCATCATACGGTCCAATTCAAATGAAATTCCAAATGTGTTTATCCTAAATATGATGACAAAAGCAAAAATGTGTATGTGTATGAATAAAGTGGATGATTATAAAGTTTGAACATGCCCGTATGTGTATATCTCTAGGTTTGATATATGAATTTGAAATCACGAAATCCTGGCTTAAAAATGTACCTCCGTTTAAATGAATTACAAAAGCTAATGAAGGAGTCGAATTCCAAAATTCCAATCTTAGGTTTGTAATTCTGGTACATCAAGGTATATCACGCATGTTCAAAAGTATCGTTATCTCATAGACCAAACTATGAAACAAATTGATCAACCATGAGTGCACACACTATTGACCATGTATATCTCAATTGCGCAAGTCCCTCAAATATAAACACCTCACTCTTTATCTGAAGCCAACCCCCCCCCCCCTCGTCGCCCCCCCACACACACAGAGAGAGAAGTCGTTCTCTCCTCCAAACACCAACACACGAGCACATTAACACCCCTCTCTCTTCTAAAGTCTGGACCCCAATATAGGTCTCTATCACTTTGTCTCTTGGGCATGCACACATCTCTTCCCCCACTCTCTAGATAGGTCTCCCGGCATCTCTCTTTCCCAAGCACGCACTGTGTAGAGTGTATCTTTCCCATACACACAAAATGTCACCCCGAAACGTCTATCTCCCTAGTTATGTGGTTCTCGCACACTCACCTCACACACCACCCCCACTGCAAACAAGCACACTTTGTCTCCTTGTGCACCACTCTCCTCTTTCTATCTCTCCCACATGCAGACCCGCCCCAGCTCCTCCCTGTATACATATATGTCGTGACTCTTTCCATAGCCCCCTAATGTATCACCGTTCTCGATCTCGCACATTGTTCTCTACACCACATATTCTAGATCTCTCATGAAGTCCCTATCACACACACGATGACTCGCTTCCCTTGCGTCTCCGTACATAGGCCAATTTCAAACAACATCAACATTGTCTCCCTATCTATATGCCATTTATGGACACAAACGCCCGCTCTCTCGCCCCCCCCTCTCTCTCCATCGCTAGCTCTCTCTCTCTCTCGCTCGCTCTCACACCCCTCTCCCACACACACTCGATGTCTCTTCCAAATAGTCTGCTCCCCCCGCCCACACCCATGCTATCCCGCTACTACACATGTCACACCATTCCCCCTTCCCTTATACTAGGTTTACATCATTAGTGGTCTCTCTACTCCACATACACACACTCCCTCTCACACACAAATGCGCGCACAAACACACACAGACACGCACAAACACCCATTAATCTGGATCCTCATCTCTCCCCATGTCCGCATGTGTATCTCACACACTCACTATCTAATTATGTATATGTGTCTCCATGTTACACAACACAAAGCTCCATGTACATGTCTCTCTCTATCCTCCACACACATAGACACAAAGAATATGTTATGATTGCCTCAGTCTGTAGACATATCACACACGCACACTGTCTCTCTCTCTCACACACACAAACACGCTCAACAAGGGTTTCCCGTTGAATAATTACCGTCTATTCATCAACAGTCGTGGCAGTACGGCGAACACGAGACGTGAAAAGAATAAATCTAAACATGCTTAGACCACCTAGTATGACTACTAGGACTAGAGCAAGCCAAAAAGCACGCCGTTGTCACCCCCTCCTTATCGGCGACGGGAAAACCTTTGTTTTACACAGTCGAGAAGTCATTGTGCTAAGGCCTCACATGCTGAGGCGTTGAATAGAATGTAGATGCTAGTTTACGGAAACAAGTATCGATAATATGTTTGTATCTCCATACTTATATTTCTTGTCTTATAAGAAAACCGAGTTGGTGATGATGGTACGCGTGCCATCTTGCAATATAGACCGTCCGATCTATATCTGACGGATGGAAATTAAACTAAAATATGCCCGCACCCCTCTCCACATTTGCAGACAAGGCCTTCCCTCGTTCATCCTTATCTCCAACAACCTCATTGTTGAGCAATTAACAAAGGAAGCCTCTGGAACAAACTGGCCTGGTGGCCGCTGCCGGCGTCGTCAATCCCCATGCCTCCGCTCAGTCCGACCACCAATCACCACCACGCCCCACTCCTCTTCACCTTATCTCCTATTTCTCGAGATATCATTAGTTTTTACACATGGGATTACTCCCGCATGGGTCAATCACAACAAGTGTTTTATAAAAAAATGCATCTTGATGTTCCGTGCAATGCACGGATCTTGCTAGTACTCCTACAAGAGACTAAGTTGGTGATGATGGTGTGTCTGCCATCCGTCGTTTGTGACCATTAGATCTACATCTAACGACTGTGAGGTAAGTTGTTGCCTTTTCTCACCAACATCGCACTTGTCTACCAATTTGCAGAAAAAACCAGAATTAGTATATTAAAACCAACCACATCCCTTCGTGACCTCACCAAAACAGCCCAAGGAATATATTCCAATTGAAACATAATACATATCTAGTGATGTATGTATATCAAAATTAGAGTGTTTTGTATCAAGTTTGTGACTAAGTATTATTCTAATTGTGATTCGTTGCAACACACATGAACATTGCTAGTATTTCCAACCATGCAATTTTTTCCTAGTTTTCCATCAAGATATTAGTCACCCATGGTTGATATTTACTTTCAATCATGTATGCATATGCACTATGTAACTAGCCTTGCTTATTGGGTTCCAAAGCTTAACTTTCACTCCTACTTACAATATGTAGAGTATTTAACAAAAAACTACCACTTTCAACCAGCCCTAGGAAGAATCTATTGTACAAAAAATAGCAAAACATACCCAAATTTCTTAATCCACGCCAAAAACTACTGCCTAGTACTCCCTCCATCCCACAATGTAAGATGTTTTTGCAAGCTAGTTTAGCTTGCAAAAATGTCTTATATTATGGGACAGAGGGAGTACCGATTAGGTTAGTTTAAACCCATTTATGACAGGGTTGGCCCACACGTCCGTGCTGACGAGGCAGCTTAAACCAACACATTTTGTTTGATCGTTGACATGAGGGACCCACATCTGACCTTCTATCCTGTTATTCCCCCTCAAATCATTATTTTTCCTGAACATTACTTCAAACAGTACTGATGCGTGTTCGTCGGTGGCGCCGGTGATGAGCGCGTTGGCCGCCGCTCCACCGGACGGGTCGGACACCACGCTGGCCTCCGCACGGGTTGGCAGGCTAGCCCGGGCGTGACTCACGAGCGAGCAAGCTGCCGCGCGGGCCTTCGCTTGAGCCAGATGGCTGGCATTAGCGCGACGCGTGCGAGCAAGCCGCCACGACGTCGTGCCAATCTAGCTAGCAAACCTTGCAGACAAGTAGCTGGACGGAGCTATCTTGGCTAGCTAGCGGCCGCGAGCACCGGACGGAGCTGGCATCCGGGCTGCCGCAAGATGGGCTCCGCACCACCGGCGGTTTTGACCTCGCCTTCTGCCGGCGGCGGTAGCTGCGTCCCATGGCCGAGGATGACTAGGTGGACGGGCCAGAGGTAGGAGGTCACTCGGGGATTTTTGTGCAGATTGGCATGTAGGTCCCACAAGTCATAATGCCCGATCAAATAGAAGGCGTTGACTTAATGGGCGACATGGGCCCTGTTTGGATACTCTAAGTTAGAGGTTAGAGTTAGATTCTAACCCTGAACTAACTCTAACCAAAGTGGTGTTTGGATGGCAGGGTTAGATTGACAACAAATGTATCCAAACAGGGCCATGGGTTGAAACGTGCCTATAACGACACTTTGTAGACTAGTCGTTTCTTGGTAGGGCTGGTTGGTAAAAGCATGTACAATGGTTAATAAGGCAGTCTTATCTTAAATCTGCCACATATGCAAGTGGTAGTAGTTTCTTAACATTATTAGTGATTTCTTGCATTATTAGGGGTTTCTTATAAGGAACATTGTACTACTAGCGACAAAAGGAGATTCTACGTTGCGTTGTACTCTGGCCGAATGCACGGCGACCTTTTTTTTTAAATAGTAACTTTGCTGCGAGCCAATATTTTTACACGGGTAGTTTGAGTTTTGAAGTCAAACGGACATGCGGCACCACAATCTGGGTGCACTAGATAGCCTAGCCACGTGAACGGGTTTTCCTTCCCAGCATCTCGTGGATCACGTGCTCGCCCTAGCCGCACCTCGCTTGTAGCTTCCTCATCAGCTAGTAGCATATTTAAACTAGTGCCTCCCAATTAAGCCCGAGGAGCCGGAAAAGCCTGGCGGGCCATTGGGAACTGTGTAATATGGCTATGTACGTAAGTTGCTCTACTACTACTCTTTAGCTTGTGGCGTTGCACACATAGACTTCACTCCATTATCGGCTCTACTATAAAAGAAATTCCTCTTGACGTGTTTTTTTGAAACGGAGGCAAAAGCTTTGCTTCATCTCATTCATAAAGAAGGAACTACTAACAAAGTTCGACGAGATCCATTACACCTCCACAAATGGAAGAAAAAAGCCTAGTCTCGTTGTATCAAATAAATCAAATGCTCTGCCCCCGCAGTAACCGTCGCTGATAAACAGGCTGCTAGTGTGTGCGTGAGAGGAGCGGCTGAGTAGGCCAGCTACGTGAGAGGAGCGGCTGAATAGAGCACAGAGAGTACCCACTAGGCCACTACGCAGGTGTACTTTCTCTGCATTGATAGTACAGCGATGGTTCTAGAGAACAGTAGTACCCTCCACTTCCAACTGTAGCTCCTTGGCCCTGAGATTCAAGAGTTCAAAACTGGTGCACTATACTAGAAGTACAGTACATCGCACTACTAGTTGATAAAGTAGTACTAGTACTGCTATAGTACGAGTATGTACTCCGTCACATAATGTAAGACGTTTTTTGACACTAGTGGGCGTGTACAAAAAATAGCAAAAACATACCCAAAATTTCTTAATCCACGCCAAAAACTACTAGCTAGTGCTAAAAATTTCTTACTAGTGCTATTATTTGTAGTATAATGCAATCCCATAACGTCCCATAATGCTAGTACTAGTAGTAAATAATAGCCTCACCCCTTTGCTAAGGAACGATCTATAGTTGGAAGGGACGAGGCCCTGCGGTTACTACGCTCTTATCTCCTCCTCGCCAGTTCCCCTCCCCTCGAAGAGAAGGCAGTTCGTAGCTGCTCCCATGGATTCGCCAGGCGGTTCTCCTCCTCGTCGGGGCTGGGAGACCTTGGACGATGATCCTCTGGGAGAAATCGCACGCCGCTCCGACGTCCTCACCGCCGCAAGACTCAGTGCTTCTTGCACTAACTTTTTCAAGACGGTGCTTAAAAAGGCTTGGGAAAAGGCCATGCTTGTTGGTCTTCCATGCGTCCTCCAGGAGAAGGTTCTTCTAGGGGACAATCCTTCGAACAGTCCACCATTCCCTAGCCATGGTTGCATGTTGACTCCGCTAGAGTTGCCGACGTTGAGAGGTAGTCGGATTTTGTCCGATGAGCAGGTCAGTAATGGAGTTTGATCATGTAGTACTTAGTTATTCCATTTCCATCCCGTAATTTCTCTGCTACCCATCGTCTTATATATAGGTCTGGGTCGGTGCCAACAAAGATTGGCTTGCATACCTCCGGCCGGATACCACCATCATTTTGCACATCATCCACAGCAGTGCGGCCGTTCCGGTAGACCCCTTCTCCACCATTTGGATCGGCCTTCCGGACTGGCTGGGCTTGAATACGTATGATGATGCCTACATGAGATTGAAGAAGATAGCAATTGCGGACCCGCCAACAAAGCGACGCAGCTATGACGATTACTATCTCATCATGGTGTTAGACATAAGGATTGCCATCAATGCAAGAGGCAGTAACGGCAGAGGCTGGCGCATGTTGGCGGCGGCAGATTTGTACCCCTACACGTTCGAAGACATCGTGCGCCATCTAGGCCGCATCTTCGCGGTGCCAAGCCAGGGGACTTGTTTCATCTGGTTGCCATCCTACGATACGGGAGATTACAAACGGAATGCACAAACCATCATTTGCATCCCTAACGGTACTCCATTATTTTGCAGGGACCAGTCATCCCGCGATCAAAATAAGATCGCCGATCCTGGATGTGCGTTTGCATCCGCGATTCGGTCTAACCTAGAACCTTGTAGCTGACTTTGGCATATTGGGATCAACTATATTAGCAGTCGTTACCCATGGTACCACTGATGTGCAACATGGTCACACAATCTACCACGATCGGACCGTCACCATCTACCCAGGTATTCCATTTTTTAACCCTCTCGCCTTCTCTTTCATTGTTGTACTAGTACTCTACTTGCGTACTAGTAGGAGTACTTTTTACCTTGGAGGATTGATACATCCATTTTACATCATGCTTTTATATTGATATTTATTGCATTATGGACTGTTATTACACATTATGTCACAATACTTATGCCTATTCTCTCTTATTTTACAAGGTTTACATAAAGAGGGAGAATGCCGGCAGCTGGGATTCTGGGCTGGAAAAGAACAAAATATTAGAGACCTATTCTGCACAGCTCCAAAAGTCCTAAAACTTCACTAAAGTCATTTTCAGAATATATAAAAAATACTGAGCGCAAGAAGTACCAGAGGGGGGCCACTCACCAGCCACAAGGGTGGGGGCGCGCCCTACCCCCTGGGCGCGCCCCCCTGCCTCGTGGGCCCCCTGGTGGCCCTCCGATGCCCATCTTCTGCTATATGGAGTCTTTCATTGAGGAAAAAATCATAAGCAAGCTTTTGGGATGAGACTCCGCCGCCACGAGGCGGAACCTTGGCGGAACCAATCTAGGGCTCCGGCAGAGCTATTCTGCCCGGGAAACTTCCATCTGGGAGGGGGAAATCATCACCATTGTCATCACCAACGCTCCTCTCATTGGGAGGGGGCCAATCTCCATCAACATCTTCACTAGCACCATCTCCTCTCAAACCCTAGTTCATCTCTTGTATCCAATTCTTGTCTCTAAGTCTGGGATTGGTACCTGCAGGTTGCTAGTAGTGTTGATTACTCCTTGTAGTTGATGCTAGTTGGTTTATTTGGTGGAAGATCATATTTTCAGATCCTATATGCACATTAATACCCCTCTGATTATGAACATGAATATGCTTTCTGAGTAGTTACATTTGTTCCTGAGGACATGGGAGAAGTCTTGCTATTAGTAGTCATGTGAATTTGGTATTCGTTCGATATTTTGATGAGATGTATGTTGTCTATCCTCTAGTGGTGTTATGTGAACGACGACTCCGGGAAGGACACGAGGACTCCACGAGGCTGGAGGGCGCGCCCCCTGCCTCGTGGGCACCTCGTGCGCTCTCCGGACTCTGTTTTCTTGCACGTTACGTATTTTGCTCGGTAAAAATTCATTGTATAATCTCCTAGAGGTTTTGACTCTTGTATCATGCAAATATCTCTCATCTTTGTTTGAGCTGTTTTTCTGATAGATCTAGGTCATCATGTCGTCTTCAAGTGCCCCCAAGGACAAGTTCTTCGAGAAGGTCATCAACCCCTACCTCGCGGAGGTGTTGCAACACCCTCAAACCATTGAGATGCGTGAGGGGTTGTTGCACATCCGCGATGTTGAGGGACCAAGGAAGACCGGAAGCACTGAGGCAAGGCTCGAGGCATTGGAGCAACAAGTTTTCAAGTGTCAGGAGATGGTGGAGCATGGACTCGACTCCAATCACATTATGATCACGGAGTTCACCAACAACACACAAGCTGGACGTCAAGGACATTGGGGAGGCCATCTTCAAGCTTCATGAGAAAAATCGAGCACCTCCAAGCCCAGATCTATGACCTGCAAAATCAAAACTATGAGTATAAATATAGATTCAAAAGGATGAGTTTGGTTGCAGATTTGAGGACTCACGAGACTCGATCATCCTTCTATGATGGTGAGCCTATGCCTTGGAAGAGGGACGACAAGCCTACATCATCAACAACCCCAACTCCTTCACCGGCAAAAGAGATATAACCACATGGGTATGGGCACTCCCCTTGGCAACTGCCAAGCTTGGGGGAGTGCCCTGGTATCGTATCACCATCACTTTTATCTTTATCGTTTTTCTTAGTTTGATCCTTTTGATAATATCTTGATCTAGTAGAATAAAAGCTTTTATGGCATGATCTAGTTTTCAGTTTTGCTTTATGATCCCTCTATGTAATCGAGTCCGTGAGCTATATAATAAAGATTAGTGTTGAGTCAAGGGCTTGATTATTTTGCCATGATCCTAAGTGAATAAAAGAAAAGAGAAAGAATAAGAAGAAACAAAGAGATCATGTGAATCTTATGGAGAGTAATGAGCTCACATAGAAAAGGTATGATGAATAAAAATTGTTGACGGTTGAAAAACATAGTTTTGGTCATCGTTGCAATTAATAAGAAGTAATAAAGAAAGAGAGGTCTTCACGTATAAATACACTATCTTGGACATCTTTTATGATTGTGAGCACTCGTTAAAATATGACATGCTAAAGAGTTGACGTTGGACAAGGAAGACAACATAATGGGTTATGTTTTCTTACATCTGAGATAAATTATGTTGTCATGGATCATCCAACATGTTGAGCTTGCTTTTCCCCCTCATGCTAGCCAAATTCTTTGCACCAAGTAGAGATACTACTTGTGCTTCCAAATACCCTTAAACCCAGTTTTGCCATGAGAGTCCACCATATCTGCCTATGGATTGAGTAAGATCCTTCAAGTAAGTTGTCATCGGTGCAAGCAATAAAAATTGCTCTCTAAATATGTATGACTTATTATTGTGGGAGAAAATAAGCTTTATACGATCTTGTGATATGGAAGAAATAAAAGCGACGGAATGCATAATAAAGGTCCATATCACAAGTGGCAATATAAAGTGACGTTCTTTCGCATTAAGATTTTGTGCATCCAACCATAAAAGTGCATGACAATCTCTGCTTCCCTCTGTGAAGGGCCTATCTTTTACTTTTATCTCCCACCTTACATAAGAATCATGGTGATCCTCACCTTTCCTTTTTACATTTTATCTTTTGGCAAGCACAATATGTTGGAAAGATCCTGATATATATGGCTAATTGGATGTGAGTTTTCATGAACTATTATTGTGGACATTACCCTTGAGGTAAAATGTTGGGAGGCAAAACTATAAGCCCCTTTGTTTCTCTGTATCCGATTAAAACTCCATACCCATAAATATTGCGTGAGTGTTAGCAATTGTGAAAGACTATATGATAGCTGAGTATGTGGACTTGCTGAAAAGCTCTTATATTGACTCTTTCCTATGTTATGATAAATTGCAATTGATTCAATGACTGAGATTATAGTTTATTAGTTTTCAATGAAGTTTATGATTCATACTTGAAATTGTGATTGAATTGTTACTTTAGCATAAGAAATCATATGACAATATATATATATGTTGCTGTTCTAAGAAAGATCATGATGCCCTCATGTCCGTATTTTATTTTTATTGACACCTCTATCTCTAAACATGTGGACATATTTTCGATTTCGGTTTTCGCTTGAGGACAAGCGAGGTCTAAGCTTGGGGGAGTTGATACGTCCATTTTGCATCATGCTTTTATATCGATATTTATTGCATTATGGGTTGTTATTACACATTATGTCACAATACTTATGCCTATTCTCTCTTATTTTACAAGGTTTACATAAAGAGGGAGAATGCCGGCAGCTGGGATTCTGGGCTGGAAAAGAAGCAAATATTAGAGACCTATTCTGCACAGCTCCAAAAGTCCTGAAACTTCATGGAAGTTATTTTCAGAACATATAAAAAATACTGAGCACAAGAAGTACCAGAGGGGGGCCACTCACCAGCCACGAGGGTGGGCGCGCCCCCTGCCTCGTGGGCCTCCTGGTGGCCCTCGGATGCCCATCTTCTGCTATATGGAGTCTTTCGTTGAGGAAAAAAAATAAGCAAGCTTTCGGGAGGAGACTCCGCTGCCACGAGGCGGAACCTTGGCGGAACCAATCTAGGGCTCCGGCGGAGCTGTTCTGCCCGGGAAACTTCCCTCCGGGAGGGGGAAATCATCACCATCGTCATCACCAATGCTCCCCTCATCGGGAGGGGGCCAATCTCCATCAACATCTTCACCAGCACCATCTCCTCTCAAACCCTAGTTCATCTCTTATATCCAATTCTTGTCTCTAAGTCTGGGATTGGTACCTGTAGGTTGCTAGTAGTGTTGATTACTCCTTGTAGTTGATGCTAGTTGGTTTATTTGGTGGAAGATCATATGTTCAGATCCTATATGCACATTAATACCCCTCTGATTATGAACATGAATATGCTTTGTGAGTAGTTACGTTTGTTCCTGAGGACACGGGAGAAGTCTTGCTATTAGTAGTCATGTGAATTTGGTATTCGTTCGATATTTTGATGAGATGTATGTTGTCTCTCCTCTAGTGGTGTTATGTGAACGTTAACTACATGACACTTCACCATTATTTGGGCCTAGAGGAAGGCATTGGGAAGTAATAAGTAGATGATGGGTTGCTAGAGTGACAGAAGCTTAAACCCTAGTTTATGCGTTGCTTCATAAGGGGCTGATTTGGATCTATATGTTTCATGCTATGGTTAGGTTTACCTTAATACTTTTGTTGTAGTTGCGGATGCTTGCAATAGAGGTTAATCATAAGTGGGATGCTTGTCCAAGTAAGGACAGTACCCAAGCACCGGTCCACCCACATACCAAATTATCAAAGTACCAAACGCGAATCATATGAACGTGATGAAAACTAGCTTGATGATAATCCCCATGTGTCCTTGGGAGCGCTTTTCTCTATATAAGAGTTTGTCCAGGCTTGTCCTTTGCTACAAAAAGGATTGGGCCACCTTGCTGCACTTTATTTACTTTTGTTACTTGTTGCTCGTTACAAATTATCTTATCACAAAACTATCTATTACCTATAATTTCAGTGCTTGCAGAGAATACCTTGTTGAAAACCGCTTATCATTTCCTTCTGCTCCTCGTTGGGTTCGACACTCTTACTTATTGAAAGGACTACGATAGATCCCCTATACTTGTGGGTCATCAAGGACGTGTATAGCTAGCTAGGCCCCTGAAGACTTGAACCCACTAGCTGCCACCATTTTTGTTTTTCCATGTCTTACTATCTCATCCATGTAGTCAAGAGTGTCTATATATAACAAGCCGGTTATTTTACTTCCTCTATATCGGAGTAGTACTATTTGCTGCACAGTATTACTGACCGCCATATTTGAGCACAACATTATTATGCATGGACCTTGACTATGTACATCACCATGTGTCCAGATCTGAGATGTCGCGTGTACCAGATGAACGACGCTGAGTTCGACCCCTGTGATGCTACGTGGGTGCCGAGGAACACTCTTGGAGAGTACTCGCTTTTCATTGGGGACAGCTACCCCATTGTGAAGCGGATGCCACCTTCCATGCATGACATGAAAGGCCTGCCGTTCATGAAGCATGGTTGTGTCTTCAGTGCGACCGCCGGATGAACGACATGTTGGGACACGCTATCCCTGATTTATGCCGCTTCATCTTGGATGAGTCTCCATCGTGTGGAACCGGACTAGAAAGCTGCGACAATGATTCCCGTTGCACACCGCTATGGATCGTGCCATCCATGAAGAACACCTGGGACTGGAACCTGGAGGAGGAGATGTAGCCCATCTATAACGTGTAAGTGGAGTATGGTAAATTGTGAACAGTAGTGCTGTGAATATATGTAGACTAGCCATGCACAAATTTATCACATGAATTGGAGGTGAACTTGTGTGGCATACTGGCATCTGTCCTTTAGAATTTATTACTAGTAAATGTGTTATGTGTACGTGCAACTTGTGTGGTTGTTGCACGGGCTCCAACACGCTCTTTGAGAAAAAAGGTGACATAGCTTTGGATATACATGACATGGCGGCATCATACAGTGCATCGTTCACTATAGTTGTAGTACACTCCTACTAGGACGACAACTCCTATAAAACCTTGCGCTTGGCTCTTTGCCTCTTCGGGAGGTTCAACAGTTCATACTCGTGTGAACCTTGCACTTGGCTTTTCGCCTCTTCGGAAGGCCCAATAATGATGATACTACAGTACAATATGCTTCTGGCAATCTGACACTAATTGAACTATTGCACGTCCACCGTGAGGGCGAGGGCGAGGGAGAGGGAGAGGGAGAGGGCGTTGTAGTCAAAACCCTCTCCTCGTCCTGCGAACCACCGCACGCATGGGTGAGGGAGTGGCATAGTAAGCAAGCTTCTCCTCATTGGTGAGTTGACGGGACACATCAAAGCAGTACTAGTACTAGTCCATACCGCGTCCTTTCTGGTTAATATGGCTTAACTTGAAACGAGAAAAATACACTGGCGGTCAATGTATGTAACAATACGCTCTTTACGGTCACTATATATAGTTTTGCGGTGATTATACGATCACTAGCTCATCGTAGAGCACCGTATTGCACCCTACTGACCGGCCACATAGTCAACGTGGCACTTTGTTGACTGGTTAAATTGTCACCTGGTTTCTGGGTCCCACCTGTTAGTTGGCAGAGCAAAGAAATCAGTTAAACAAAACTTTACGCAGGCGCGACAGGAGTCCAACCCTTGCGCGCGAACCACCCTGGTTGTGTATGTGAGTGCATGCGCGTGTACTCCCTCGTCTTCCAACAAAGAGTGTACATCGGCAAAAAACAAAGAGTGTAGTACATCTACACTTCCAATGCATTTAGCCTTTAATCTAAATCGATATACTAATGCACCAACTTGTGCTCTAGGTATAGGCTACATGTCTATCCTTAATTACAGCATGCAACGACCTTCATTTAATCTTCTTCTCTCAATGGTCGCATGCACACGTAAGTCTGCTACTTTTGGGCGTTAATTATGCCCTGGTCAATGTGTAAATCTCTAAATGTATAGTCTTTCACGGGCGTAGGGAGTAGGTTGAGCACTTGAGTGTGAGCGTGTGTGTTGCCTCGTGTGCTATGTGCCGCATGGGTGCGTGAGTGTTGCGTGCGTCCATGTGTACGTGTGAGTGTTGCATGTTGCATGCATGCATGCATGCATGGGGCTTACTCCCTCCCATTGACATGTTCATATTTCAAGCTTCCTCTGTTCCCTCCATATGGTGATACTCCCTCTGTTCCCAAATACGGAGTAAAATCCTCCATCTGTACCCAAATACGGAGTAAAATTCTCCCTCTGTTACCAAATACAGAGTATTTGTCTTTCTAGAGATTTCAACAAGTGACTACGTACGGAGCAAAATGAGTGAAGTGAGCGTAGAGGCAAATGCATAATGTAGAAAGGAAGTCTTCGCGATCCATTATTCCCCATCTCGGTCAGAGAGAACTATTCAACTAGTCTTCGCAGTGAAGTGACAATACACGCTGCAGCAGATGGGACACTTAATTAATAAGCTGAACCAGCATGTTGGTGTTACTAAATCAGCCTTACCCAGTACTGCCATCATGTTTGCCAGTAGAGCACGCTTCTGTCCTCCATTAACTGACATATGGGCCCTCTTGTGGTAGACCCACATGTCATTGGTGTAACTATTTACACTTCGAAGGATGGTATATTCTGTTGGAAATATGCCCTAGAGGCAATAATAAAAGTATTATTATTATATTTCCTTGTTCATGATAATTGTCTTTTATTCATGCTATAATTGTATTATCCGGAAATCGTAATACACGTGTGAATACATAGACCAAAATATGTCCCTAGTGAGCCTCTAGTTGACTAGCTCGTTGTGATCAACAGATAGTCATGGTTTCCTGGCTATGGACATTGGATGTCGTTGATAACGGGATCACATCATTAGGAGAATGATGTGATGGACAAGACCCAATCCTAAGACTAGCACAAAGATCGTGTAGTTCATTTGCTAGAGCTTTGCCAATGTCAAGTATCTCTTCCTTTGACCATGAGATCGTGTAACTCCTGGATACCGTAGGAGTGCTTTGGGTATATCAAACGTCACAACGTAACTGGGTGACTATAAAGATGCACTACAGGTATCTCCGAAAGTATCTATTGTTTTATGCGGATCGAGACTGGGATTTGTCACTCCGTGTAAACGGAGAGGTATCTCTGGGCCCACTCGGTAGGACATCATCATATGCGCAATGTGACCAAGGAGTTGATCACGGGATGATGTGTTACGGAACGAGTAAAGTGACTTGCCGGTAACGAGATTGAACAAGGTATTGGATACCGACGATCGAATCTCGGGCAAGTAACATACCGATAGATAAAGGGAATTGACTACGGGATCGATTGAGTCCTTGACATCGTGGTTCATCCGATGAGATCATCGTGGAACATGTGGGAGCCAACATGGGTATCCAGATCCCGCTGTTGGTTATTGACCGGAGAACGTCTCGGTCATGTCTGCATGTCTCCCGAACCCGTAGGGTCTACACACTTAAGGTTCGATGACGCTAGGGTTATAAAGGAAGCTTATATGTGGTTACCGAATGTTGTTCGGAGTCCCGGATGAGATCCCGGACGTCACGAGGAGTTCCGGAATGGTCCGGAGGTAAAGATTTATATATAGGAAGTCCTGTTTCGGCCATCGGGACAAGTTTCGGGGTCATCGGTATTGTACCGGGACCACCGGAAGGGTCCCGGGGGCCCACCGGGTGGGGCCACCTGCCCCGGGGGGCCACATGGGCTGTAGGGGGTGCGCCTTGGCCTACATGGGCCAAGGGCACCAGCCCCTAGAGGCCCATGCGCCAAGATAAAGGAAAAAGGGAAGAGTCCTAAAGGGGGAAGGCACCTCCGAGGTGCCTTGGGGAGGATGGACTCCTCCCCATCCTTAGCCGCACCCCTTCCTTGGAGGAGGGGGCAAGGCTGCGCCCTCCCCCTCTCCCTTGGCCCTATATATAGTGGGGAAAAGGAGGAGCAATCATACCTAAGGCCTTTGGTTGCCTCCCTCTCCCTCCCGTGACACATCTCCTCTCCCGTAGGTGCTCGGTGAAGCCCTGCAGGATTGCCACGCTCCTCCATCACCACCACGCCGTTGTGCTGCTGTTGGATGGAGTCTTCCTCAACCTCTCCCTCTCTCCTTGCTGGATCAAGGCGTGGGAGACGTCACCGAGCTGTACGTGTGTTGAACGCGGAGGTGCCGTCCGTTCGGCACTTGATCATCGGTGATCTGAATCACGACGAGTACGACTCCATCAACCCCGTTCACTTGAACGCTTCCGCTTAGCGATCTACAAGGGTATGTAGATGCAAACTCTCCTCTCCTTTCTACTCGTTGCTGGTCTCTCCATAGATAGATCTTGGTGTTACGTAGGAAAATTTTTGAATTTCTGCTACGTTCCCCAACAGTGGTATCAGAGCTAGGTCTATTGCGTAGATTCTTTGCACGAGTAGAACACAAAGTAGTTGTGGGCGTTGATGTTGTTCAATATGCTTACCGTTACTAGTCCAATCTTGTTTCGACGGTATTGTGGGATGAAGCGGCCCGGACCGACCTTACACGTACTCTTACGTGAGACAGGTTCCACCGATTGACATGCACTTGGTGCATAAGGTGGCTAGCGGGTGCCAGTCTCTCCCACTTTAGTCGGAACGGATTCGATGAAAAGGGTCCTTATGAAGGGTAAATAGCAATTGGCATATCACGTTGTGGACTTGCGTAGGTAAGAAACGTTCTTGCTAGAAACCCATAGCAGCCACGTAAAACATGCAAACAACAATTAGAGGACGTCTAACTTGTTTTTGCAGGGTATGCTATGTGATGTGATATGGCCAAAAGGATGTGATGAATGATATGTGATGTATGAGATTGATCATGTTCTTGTAATAGGATTCACGACTTGCATGTCGATGAGTATGACAACCGGCAGGAGCCATAGGAGTTGTCTTTATTTTTGTATGACCTGCGTGTCATTGAAGAACGCCATGTAAACTACTTTACTTTATTGCTAAACGCGTTAGTCATAGAAGTAGAAGTAGTCGTTGGCGTGACAACTTCATGAAGACACGATGATGGAGATCATGATGATGGAGATCATGGTGTCATGCCGGTGACAAGATGATCATGGAGCCCCGAAGATGAAGATCAAAGGAGCTATATGATATTGGCCATATCATGTCACTACTCTATTTGATTGCATGTGATGTTTATCATGTTTATGCATCTTGTTTACTTAGGACGACGGTAGTAAATAAGATGATCCCTTACAAAATTTCAAGAAGTGTTCTCCCCTAACTGTGCACCGTTGCTACAGTTCGTCGCTTCTAAGCACCACGTGATGATCGGGTGTGATGGATCTTACGTTCACATACAACGGGTGTAAGACAGTTTTACACAGCAAAAACACTTAGGGTTAACTTGACGAGCCTAGCATGTGCAGACATGGCCTCGGAACACGGAGACCGAAAGGTCGAGCATGAGTCGTATAGTAGATACGATCAACATGAAGATGTTCACCGACGTTAACTAGTCCGTCTCACGTGATGATCGGACACGGCCTAGTTGACTCGGATGATGTAATCACTTAGATGATCAGAGGGATGTCTATCTGAGTGGGAGTTCATAAGATGAACTTAATTATCCTGAACATAGTCAAAAGACCTTTTGCAAATTATGTCGTAGCTCGCGCTATAGTTCTACTGTTTAGATATGTTCCTAGAGAAAATATAGTTGAAAGTTGACAGTAGCGATTATGCGATCAGTAGAAAGCTTATGTCCTTAATGCACCGCTTAGTGTGCTGAACCCCAAACATCGTTTGTGGATGTTTCGAACATCGAACATACACGTTTTGATAACTACGTGATAGTTCAGTTAAATGGTTTAAGTAGAGGCACCAAAGACGTTTTTCGAAACATCACGGAACATATGAGATGTTTCGAGGGCTGAAATTGGGATTTCAGGCTCATGCCCACGTCAAGAGGTATAAGACCTCCGACGATCTTCTTAACCAGCAAACTAAGGAGAGAAGCTAAATTGTTGAGCTTGTGCTCAGATTGTCTGAGTACAACAATCACTTGAATCAAGTGGGAGTTGATCTTCCAGATGAAATAGTGATAGTTTCCCCAAAGTCATTGCCACCAAGCTGCTAGAGCTTCGTGATGAACTATAACATATCAGGGATAAATAAGATGATCCTTGAGGTATTCACGATGTTTGACACCGCGAAAGTAGAAATCAAGAAGGAGCATCAATTGTTGATGGTTGGTGAAACCACTAGTTTCAAGAAGGGCAAGGGAAAGAAGGGATACTTCATGAAACGGCAAATCAGCTGCTGCACCAATGAAGAAACCCGAGGTTGAACCCAAACCCGAGACTAAGTGCTTCTGTAATAAGGGGAACAACCACTGGAGCAAGATTACCCTAGATACTTGGTAGATGAGAAGGCTGGCAAGGTCAATAGAAGTATATTGGATATACATTATGTTAATGTGTACTTTACTAGTACTCCTAGTAGCACCAGGGTACAGGATACCGGTTCGGTTGCTAAGTGTTAGTAACTCGAAATAAAAGCTACGGAATAAACGGAGACTAGCTAAAGGTGAGCTGACGATATGTGTTGGAAGTTTTTTTTCCAAGCTAGATGTGATCAAGCATCGCACGCTCCCTCTACCATCAAGATTAGTATTAAACCTGAATGGTTTATTGAATCTCGATCGTAGTGATACACATTTTCATGCCAAAAGATATAAGATAGTAATGATAGTACCACCTACTTGTGGCACTGCCATGTAAGTCATAATGGTATAAAATGCATGAAGAAGCTCCATGTTGATGGATCTTTGGACTCACTCATTTTTGAAAAGTTTGAGACATGCGAACCATGTCTATTGGTGAATATGCATGAAGAAACTCCATGCAAATGGACCGTTTGAACTCACTTGATTTTGAATCACTTGAGATATGCAAATCATACCACTTAGGCAAGATGACTGAAAAGCCTCGGTTTCAGTAAGATGGAACAAGATAGCAACTTGTTGGAAGTAACACATTTTGATGTGTGTAGTCCAATGAGTGCTGAGGCATGCAGTGAATATCGTTATGTTCTTACTTCACAGATGATTTGAGTAGATGTTGAATATATTTACTTGATGAAACACAAGTCTGAATTATTGAATGGTTCAAGTAATTTCAGAGTGAAGTAGAAGATCATTGTAACAAGAGAATAAAATGTCTATGATATGATCATAGAGATGAATATCTGAGTTACGAGTTTTGGCACACAATTAAGACATTGTGGAAATTGTTTCGCAATTAATACCGCCTGGAACACCATAGTGTGATGGTGTGTCCGAACATCATAGTTGCACCCTATTGGATATGGTGCGTACCATGATGTCTCTTATCGAATTACCACTATCGTTCATGGGTTAGGCATTAGAGACAACCACATTCACTTTAAATAGGGCACCACGTAATTCCGTTGAGATGACACCGTATGAATTATGGTTTAGAGAAACCTAAGTTGTCGTTTCTTAAAAGTTTGGGGCTGCGACGCTTATGTGAAAAAGTTTCAGGATTAAGCTCGAACCCAAAGCGGATAAAATGCATCTTCATAGGACACCCAAAACAGTTGGGTATACCTCCTAATTCAGATCCGAAAGCAATATGGATTGTTTCTAGAATCGGGTCCTTTCTCGAGGAAAAGTTTCTCTCGAAAGAGTTGAGTGGGAGGATGGTGGAGACTTGATGAGGTTATTGAACCGTCTCTTCAACTAGTGTGTAGCAGGGCATAGGAAGTTGTTCCTGTGGCACCTACACCAATTGAAGTGGAAAACTTATGATAGTGATCATGAAGTTTCGGATCAAGTCACTACCGAACCTCGTAGGACGACAAGGACGCGTACTGCTTCAGAGTGGTACGGTGATCCTGTCTTGAAGGTCATGTTGCTAGACAACAATGAACCTACGAGCTATGGAGAAGCGATGGTGGGCCCGAATTCCGACAAATGGTTAGAAGCCATGAAATCCGAGATAGTATCCATATATCAGAACAAAGCATGGACTTTGGTGGACTTGCCCGATGATCGGCAAGCCATTGAGATAAATGGATCCTTTAAGAAGAAGACGGACGTGGATGGTAATGTCACCATCTATGAAGCTCGACTTGTGGCGAAGAGTTTTTCACAAGTTCAAGGAGTTGACTACGATGAGATTTTCTCATCCGTAGCGATGCTTAAGTCCGTCGGATTCATGTTAGCATTAGCTGCATTTACGAAATCTGGCAGATGGATGTCAAGACAAGTTTCCTTACTAGTTTTCGTAAGGAAAGGTTGTATGTAATACAATCAGAAAGTTTTTGTCGATCCTAAGGATGCTAAAAAGTATGCTAGCTCCAGCGATCCTTTTAAGGACTGGAGTAAGCATCTCGGAGTTGGAATGTACGCTTTGATGAGATGATCAAAGATTTTGGATTTATACAAAGTTTATAAGAAACTTGTATTTCCAAAGAAGTGAGTGGGAGCACTATAGAATTTCTGATGAGTATATGTTGTTGACATATTGTTGATCAGAAATGACGTAGAATTTCTGGAAAGCATATAGGGTTATTTTGAAAGTGTTTTTCAATGGAAAGCCTGGATTAAGCTACTTGAACATTGAGCATCAAGATCTATAAGGATAGATCAAAATGCTTAATAATACTTTCAAATGAGCACATACCTTGACATGATCTTGAAGGTGTTCAAGATGGATCAGTCAAAGAAGAAGTTCTTGCCTGAATTGTAAGGTACGAAGTTAAGACTTAAAGCTCGACCACGGCAGAATAGAGAGAAAGGACGAAGGTCGTCCCCTATGCTTAAGACGTAGGCTCTTCAGTATGCTATGCTGTGTACCGCACCTGAAGTGTGCCTTGCCATGAGTCAGTCAAGGGGTACAAGAGTGATCCAAGAATGGATCACAGGACAGCGGTCAAAGTTATCCTTAGTAACTAGTGGACTAAGGAATTTTCTCGATTATGGAGGTAGTAAAAGAGTTCGTCGTAAAGGTTACGACGATGCAAGCTTGACACCTATCCGGATAGCTCTGAGTAGAGAGACCGGATACATATAATGGAGCAATAATTTAGAATAGCTCCAAGTAGAACAGTTGTTTGGAATAGCTCCAAATAGAGCGTGGTAGCTGCATCTAGGAGATGACATGGAGATTTGTAAAGCACACACGGATCTGAAAGGTTCAGACCCGTTGACTAAAACCTCTCTCACAAGCAACATGATCAAACATAAAACTCATTGAGTGTTAATCACATAGTAATGTGAACTAGACTACTGACTCTAGTAAACTCTTGGGTATTAGTCACATGGCGATGTGACCTGTGAGTGTTAATCACATGGCGATGTGAACTAGATTATTGACTCTAGTGCAAGTGGGAGACTGTTGGAAATATGCCCTAGAGGCAATAATAAAAGTATTATTATTATATTTCCTTGTTCATGATAATTGTCTTTTATTCATGCTATAATTGTATTATCCGGAAATCGTAATACACGTGTGAATACATAGACCAAAATATGTCCCTAGTGAGCCTCTAGTTGACTAGCTCGTTGTGATCAACAGATAGTCATGGTTTCCTGGCTATGGACATTGGATGTCGTTGATAACGGGATCACATCATTAGGAGAATGATGTGATGGACAAGACCCAATCCTAAGACTAGCACAAAAGATCGAGTAGTTCATTTGCTAGAGCTTTGCCAATGTCAAGTATCTCTTCCTTTGACCATGAGATCGTGTAACTCCTAGATACCGTAGGAGTGCTTTGGGTATATCAAACGTCACAACGTAACTGGGTGACTATAAAGATGCACTACAGGTATCTCCGAAAGTATCTATTGTTTTATGCGGATCGAGACTGGGATTTGTCACTCCGTGTAAACGGAGAGGTATCTCTGGGCCCACTCGGTAGGACATCATCATATGCGCAATGTGACCAAGGAGTTGATCACGGGATGATGTGTTACGGAACGAGTAAAGTGACTTGCCGGTAACGAGATTGAACAAGGTATTGGATACCGACGATCGAATCTCGGGCAAGTAACATACCGATAGATAAAGGGAATTGAATACGGGATCGATTGAGTCCTTGACATCATGGTTCATCCGATGAGATCATCGTGGAACATGTGGGAGCCAACATGGGTATCCAGATCCCGCTGTTGGTTATTGACCGGAGAACGTCTCGGTCATGTCTGCATGTCTCCCGAACCCGTAGGGTCTACACACTTAAGGTTCGATGACGCTAGGGTTATAAAGGAAGCTTGTATGTGGTTACCGAATGTTGTTCGGAGTCCCGGATGAGATCCCGGACGTCACGAGGAGTTCCGGAATGGTCCGGAGGTAAAGATTTATATATAGGAAGTCCTGTTTCGGCCATCGGGACAAGTTTCGGGGTCATCGGTATTGTACCGGGACCACCGGAAGGGTCCCGGGGGCCCACCGGGTGGGGCCACCTGCCCCGGGGGGCCACATGGGCTGTAGGGGGTGCGCCTTGGCCTTCATGGGCCAAGGGCACCAGCCCCTAGAGGCCCATGCGCCAAGATAAAGGAAAAAGGGAAGAGTCCTAAAGGGGGAAGGCACCTCCGAGGTGCCTTGGGGAGGATGGACTCCTCCCCATCCTTAGCCGCACCCCTTCCTTGGAGGAGGGGGCAAGGCTGCGCCCTCCCCCTCTCCCTTGGCCCTATATATAGTGGGGAAAAGGAGGAGCAATCATACCTAAGGCCTTTGGTTGCCTCCCTCTCCCTCCCGTGACACATCTCCTCTCCCGTAGGTGCTCGGTGAAGCCCTGCAGGATTGCCACGCTCCTCCATCACCACCACGCCGTTGTGCTGCTGTTGGATGGAGTCTTCCTCAACCTCTCCCTCTCTCCTTGCTGGATCAAGGCGTGGGAGACGTCACCGAGCTGTACGTGTGTTGAACGCGGAGGTGCCGTCCGTTCGGCACTTGATCATCGGTGATCTGAATCACGACGAGTACGACTCCATCAACCCCGTTCACTTGAACGCTTCCGCTTAGCGATCTACAAGGGTATGTAGATGCAAACTCTCCTCTCCTTTCTACTCGTTGCTGGTCTCTCCATAGATAGATCTTGGTGATATGCGTAGGAAAATTTTGAATTTCTGCTACGTTCCCCAACATATTCTGGTAGTAGTAGTAGAATTGAGATTTAATGCACTTTCTTCCCCGTCTTCCACTCTTCTTCCTCCTCTCTTCCCCATCGTCGGCCGCACACCATTTCCCCCCGCTCACTGCTCGCCCGCCCGTGCTATCTTCCTTGGTATGTTGCGCATACCATATCCCCCCGCTCACTGCTCGGCCACACGAGGAGAAGCTTCTTCGCTCACCCGCCTGAATCCACTTCCCCGCTGGCTCGCAGGCACTAAAAACCCCAATGGCAGAACCGACTAACACGCAGAGCCGCGATTGGAATTCCCTCCCCAATGTTCTCTTGGAGCAGATCTGTAATCGTATGGACCTACTCAGCACCGTCCGGCTGGCCGCATGCTCGGTGTCTTTGTACCGTCTACTCGTCTGCAACCGGCCGGCTCTTTTCAAGACACCCTGCTTGCTAATGCCCGATCCTCGCAAGTGGCCCAGACACCGACTTGACGATCCTACGGAGGTTATCGTGGTTCCCCTCGACATGCTACCACTAACCGTCCACCTATCCTTCATGCGCGGACACTACTGGGCAGGCATGAAGGCCAACTGGATCGTCCTCATCCACCAATCTGGTAGTCTGTGGCATCTCGTGGATATCTACACCCAGCGAGAGATCACCCTTCCATTGTTGGATACCTCCGCCATTAAGCCTCGCGGCCCGCCGAACACTCCTTCCTACTATGCACGAGACGCGTCAAGCTTTTGGCTCGACGTTTGTTTGCTGAAAGTTGTAATCTGTGAAGTGCCCACACCATCAGAAGACTACATGGATTACAAACTCATTGCCTTGTTCAACATGGGATTAGTCTATCTGGAATCCGGTCGCCATACATGGTTATGGCTCATCGTCAATCCTGTTGAGGCAACATTTCTGTCTGATGCTATAGTGCACGATGGCATCATTTACGCGGTCGACGCACAAATTGGCTGCCTATACTGGTGGAATCTATCGTCATGTAATTATTCTATCTCATCTCATCTTTACCTTATGAATACGACTGCCTGCTCATTGTTACAAATTTAGAATAGACAGTATGTCTATAACCACATCATTGCTATATGTTCCTCTCATTTCCTAGATTTTTATGACCACACATGTTATTGTTGGAGTTGATATGAGAACAATTGGCATCTAATGATTGTTAGAATAGATACTATGAGCATACATCATGATTGCTATATGTTACTCTCATTTCCAAGATTTTTATAACAACACATGTTATTGCTTAGAGTTGATATGAGAACAGTAGTAGTAAGTGCTATGGTAGAATATGAGTAGGCTCTGTCATAGCTGTTTTCCTCTCATTGTTACATGATGTTTGAACCATGACATATTGCTAGAATATGAAAGCCCTTGGCTTATTTTTTTAACTTGGGGTATGATTATGACCACGGCATTGCAATTTTCTGTCTATGATATGTGTCACTGTTATAATAATCTTAATTCCACACATACTCTGAACATGATTGTTTATTTTTGTCCTTTTGGTCTCCAATTTGAATTGTTGCAGCAGACGCAAATTTGGCAGCCTTCATGATTCCAGGACCTGGAATCATACCAGCCGATGGGTGGTGGTTTATCGCTCGTTCAGCTGACGGCGGTCATTTGATGCTCATTCGCA